>NC_055965.1:2215000-2362500 GCF_018492685.1 Alosa sapidissima | reverse complement strand
GACAAGATTCCCATGACAAGAACTATATTTGGAGGGATGGAGGGATGGCCACATTGGGGTGCATATTCCCTCTGCAGCATCCACCCGTCTGAGCTACTTGGCTGCTCCACCTTTAGCACCACAGCCCACAGGACTGCTGGATGTGCCTTGATGATGATTCATTTTACCAGATTAATTCATTTTGGGTCACTGCCTCAGACTAGGCTACAATTCATAATTCAGCTGATGAAATACAGTTTGTGAAGGCATTATTATTTATTATTATTTATTATTATTATTTTAAATTCATGAATCTGTTAGCTCCTGGGTAAGCCACCATTTCCCACGTCCATAAACCTTGAATTGAACTGAATGTGGCTTTTGTGTTGGTTGACACCAGTGTGCTAGCTGAGCTGGTTGTTGTGGTAATAGCTGATTCTATCTTAAGCCTTCTCATATGGTGCCTGTTGTGGTTTTGGTGTCTTTTCCCTGGTGCCTGTTGTGGCAAAGCTCTGCATGAATGAAGTGCAGTGCAATGAGAGGGAAGCCTCTGTGCTGCTGCCGCTGCTTCCTGGGTGCGCTACGCTACGCTGGGCTGCAGACGGGGCTGGGTCGGGCTCCGCCGCACTTGCAGAAACGAAACGAGGAACCGAGTCGCCCATTTCCTCCGCCTCTGGGGGGTTTGGAGAAGTGGAAAGTGTTGGACTTGATTACAGTGGCTCTGCTGTCCCCTTCCGCCCACTCTTCCTCCGCTGACCGATGCCGCTCTCTCTCTCCCCCTGAGTCCCCCCTTCACTCGGCCGCCGCCCCCGCTTCAGCAGGAGACCACGAGGCAGACAGCAAACATGGTGGGAAAGAGGAACTGGATTTGTCCCCATTCAGCAAGGCCCAAAATAATCGGCACTGTGTTCAGGGAGCTGTTTTGAAATGTAACACCAGCATTGTGAAACTCAAATGCCCCACATCCACAAACGCGCCCCATCACACGCCTGTGTTCCTGTGAACTGTTGTTTTGTATATTCGTTGTCATAGAAGGGAATTAAGTTTACTTCCCCTAAACAATGACTTGAGTGTTCAGCTCTGACTTTTGCATTGTAACATAGCAGTGGAGTGTCATGTCTCTGGCGGAGTGCTTGGCCCCTGGTTCCTCCCGGAGCCCCTGCTCCGTCCCTCCCTGCTTATTCTGCCCTGTCATCAGCTGTTCCTGTGGGCAGTGCACCTCAGGCCGTAACTCACACAGCTTTCATCTCTGACTGTTCCCGGGCTGCCCTCCCTGCCACCAGCGCCAGTCTGCCATCGCTCCCTCTCTCTCCCCCTTTTCCCCTCCTCTCTCTCTCTCTCTCTCTCTCTCTCCCCCTTTTCCCCACCTCTCTCTCTCCCCCCCTTTCCCCCTCCTCTCTCTCTCTCCCCCTTTTCCCCTCCTCTCTCTCTCTCTCTCTCTCATTATTTCTGACCCTGTCTGAACATCTGTGTGTTTATTTGTGTATGTGTGTGTGTATGTGTGCATGTGAGCATGCATGAGAGACGGTGGGCGCGCGTACGTGCGTGGTGCCCTCTCCTCGTCAGGTGCCCCATTGGACGGCATAAAGGCTGATTGTCTGAGTCACGTCCGCGGAACAGGACTGTCACACTCCAGTGCATCTGTACAGTAAATGTGCCCGGCTGAACCCAGCGCTCAATGGCACATTCAGCTATGCATATCGCTGCCCATGGGCACCACGCGGCCCGCTGACACCGGCCCTGGGACATGGCAGCTCTGACTGCATAACGGGACTGCAGGAATATAGGGCAGCCTCCCTCGGAGACAGGCAGTTCAAAGTGAACAGGTTCCAGAGGCATGAGCACACAGCTATGGCATCAAACATGCACAGACAGCCTGGCTGGCATCGCCACGGAAACAATGACAACCAACCTGGACTGATCTGCCCGGGCCGGGAGGCTGAGGACTGTTACGTAAGAGTACAGGTGCTGATGAGCTATGAGCTTATCTAACACGCGCGCACACACACACACACACACACACACACACACACACACACACACACACACACACACACACACACACACACACATACACAGTAACACACACACACACACACACACACCTTCTCCACACAGAGACAGGGAGAGAGCCATTCAGGTTAAGCAGGAAAAAACAGGAGCATATGGTTAGTTAAGCAGCAAAAAGAGTCCCTCATTCTTTCCTTTGTTCAGCCTCAAAAACTGTGATTTTTTTCATGGGACAAATATGAGGGACACTGAGGTCAGTAGTCGGGGGGACGGAGATGTAGAGGAGCAATAAAAACTTGGACACAAAAACAAGACATAACTTACTGCTCCAGCAGGGTCATAGGTAGATAGGAACATCCGCCAGGCATGAAAAAGTTAATGAGGTTGTTTGTGGGACATCGGGGTGTGTGTGATGTGTGTGTGTGTCTACGTATGTTTCCCTTTGTGTGTTTGTGGACAATAATATTGTATGACTGGACCCCATGTTTTCCAGTCTTGGAACAGGAAGTGGTACCTAGCGACAAGATGAAAACACAGGAAGTGCAAGCTGCGTTCCTGACATTCCAGTATTGTCTTGGTGTGCTGACACACACATGCGCCTGCTCAGGAAAATGACCCCCCCTCCACACACACACACACACACATACACACATAGTCACACACACACACACACACACACACACACACACACACACACACACACACACACACTGCACATCAGTGGAACACAATGGAGTTCTCTCTCTCCCTCACACACAAACTGTCACAACAGAATAAAATGAAGGTTAGGTCATTTGGGAAAATACCATATCTATGATTTTCATGTCCTGTAAATATGCCTTGATAAGGGGAACTCCATGCATCATGTTTGCTTGTATGTTACAAAAGTCCATCTATGGTCATTCTAAGGACAGAAATATTCTATTTTGGCTGACATAAGTTTGTCCATAAAATTGTTACTGTATAAACTGACGTGTATCGCATATGGATGGGACATCATAATCAGATTGAGATTTACAGTTGCCATGACGGTGTTATCTGAGCTCTTTACAGTATGGTGCCGTGCTCAGGGTGCCTGGTCTAGCTCCACCGCTCCGGCTCCCTAGCGACCCTCTGCCACATGCCAGGTCCTATTCTCTGCAGAGAAGAGAAGGCTGTTACCTTGGATAACCCCTCCAGCATACCCTCTCTGATCCCCCCCCCAACACACTGTTTACTTTTTTTGGATGTCAAACAGCTCATCCCCTCCTCCTCAAGGAGCCAGTCCAAGACTCTGTCTCTCGCCCTTTTCCTGTCGCCCTAACTCAGACTCTCTCTCTCTCTCTCTCTCTCTCTCTCTCTTTGTCTTTCTCTCTCACTCTCTCTCACTCCTCCTGTGCTCCACTGCAGTGATCCACAGGCCTGTAATGACTCCATTAGTAGGAGTGTCCGGGAGCTCATTATGGCTAGCAGTAATCCGTCACATTAGTGTTGTCTGCACATCTGTCTTCTTAAAGTCCCCCCCCCCCCCCCCCCCCCCAGATGTCCCCATCATGAATCAGCGTCTCTGACGAGTCTCCCCGCTCCAGCTGGGCTAAATTAAGACATGCAGTCCATCATGGTGGCAGAGCAGAGAAATATCATTAATGCCGCTGCACTCCACAGAGAGCCGGGTGGCCTAAAGGCTGAGATTAGCATTAGCGCTAATAGGTTTGGGCACTGGAAGATGAAGACTCACGAAAAGTTTCAGAAAAGCTCATTACAGGTTCTGCCCCTGGTAACGGCACCTGAACACAAGCAGCTGCACTCTCGGGTGCCTCTCACAGGTCACTGCTAAAGGCTGCGCACATGTGCAGAGACGACCGTATGAAAAGGAATCATAGCTACGATCTATCTATTGCACTGACACAAAGATCCGTAATGTTAATGGGAAGAAAACAAAGCTCACCTAAATTCATTTATTCATGAGTGGACTCATTTGTAGCCCGCTGCTCTCCATCCATCCACTGAAATGGCTGACTTGAACCAATCATTCATCAGCTCAGCAAATAACCTTTGTAATGCTTTAAGGAGGGCCGGGTCGAGTACGATGAGCCATAGTCCGCCTATAGTCATGGGAACATGACACGGGAATAATGCTGTGATGCTGTAATTTTACTTACAACTACTTTGTGAATAGCCTGGGCAGCTGTAGCTATGAAACCAGTCAAACTCCTGCATATTGCTGCTTCAACTATTATTTAACAGTGCGTCTGTATCCCCTTCTACTTGTCTGCATTGTGGTTTCCCAAGAAATGGCAAGGGGACGTCGGACCAGTTCGTCATTTATTGATCTGGCATGAGAGATAACACTTTGGGATTCCTTAGCAAGGCAGCAGCATGGATTTTAACACAGTATGCTAATATGAGAGGGAGAAGAAATATTAGCTATCCACACGTGTGATTTGAAACTTCGACGTAAAATGTCTTCTAATGTACAAAAACACTACACAAAATACACAGGTTACATTGGCAAAGGAAGTGCATAACACCTCGAGACCATAGGTGTTGATTTAGAACGTTTAGTAATGAATTCTAATCTAATTATGAGGGAGTTCTGTTTACACACAACTTACCGCTGGCTCTAATCCTCCAACTATGAGGGAAGCCACGCAGTTTTACATGTATGACCACTAGAGGCCAGTACTCAACCAACTGTTTGACATAGCTATTACCAGTATGTAAGAAAACAACTCAAAAATGAGTGCAAGTGGAAGAAACTAAATCATCACTGTTACACGTCAATACTTAATAGTGCTATTGCTTTAGTGCTGTCCCATATCATACGTAAGGGATAATGTATAGAACGTCGGTCATTATTGGGAAAATAAGTCCCAACAGGGCGAACCTGACTTGTTCCGCCCTGAAGGGACTTATTTTCCCAATAATGACCGGCGTTCTATACATTATCCTGCTTATTACACGGCTACTTTCCAAAACAAAATAATAAACTCCCCATGATGTGACTTTAGCCTACATAGCCTAGCCTATTTGTTACCGTTCATCGTGGCTTTGCTGAGAAACAAATAGTTCGCAACAACACGCTGAACTTGAATCAAACATTCTTTAGAACACAGCTGATCAACCGTCTGCTTTCACTTTTGAATGAAGTTCCAGTCCTTGCGTAGTGATATGAAAGATGTATCAGAAGCACAAAACCCGTTGCCATTGACAGTGGTAATTATATGTTTGCAGCGGTAATTACACAAGAAAATATTTTACCGTAGAACTTTGGGAAATCCCAAAGGCAATGGAGCGTTCTACTTGCCTTGTGAAGAGCCGTGTATTAATTAATAGTGCTATTGCTTTACCCTAGTGCTGTCCTAGCCTGGTCCTACCAGACTCTCGTACATTTCATAATGTACAGAGAGTCTGGCCACTTTCCATTGCCAAGCGTTAACTTCCTTGAAGTACTCTGTTGAAGTTTAAAACTATTGGATCTGCCCAGAGCCTCTCTGGATCTGCCATAACCAATCGATAACGTTTGGTCGTGAAGTGTATCTGGCTCAAACTAGCGCACGACCTCAACGTCATCGTTTTCAGCCACTCCCTCTGTTCGCTGATTGGACCTGCAGATTTTTGCAGGAGAAAACCCGCAAATATACCGCAGACCCAGACGACGTACTGAAGGGAAAATTGAGGGGAAGTACGTAGGAGGGCGGAGCCAGGCTAGTGTTGTCGCATATCATATTTGAAATATTGCCTCAGGGGCAGGCAGGTCACCATCAACCAGTTCACATCCATTGTGGCAAGTGAGGATTCAGTTTTCTTTTCTTGTAAGTCTTGTAAACTGTCATGTGTGATAAGTGTTATCATCTGACTCAAGGCTAATACAAACACCTCCTCACTTTCCCTCCAGTGTGAAAGCATTAGGGCCACCTTACATGAGTTTACTTGATCCAGCTTGCACCTGAACCTCACAGCCATACATTCCTAATCCTAAGTGAACCCCTGTAACACACACACACACACACACACACTCTCATTCGGTCTGTCTACCTCTGCCACTCTGTCATGATCACACATCACAGCCAAAGGGTTGAGATACACACAGTAGGTGTGATAGTACAGTGTAGTATTTTGTAGGAAAGTGGGAATGTATGGCTGTGTAACTCATGCTCTTCCTAGCTCGCTCTCCTTGCCTGGAGATTCTGCTTTGAGGGTCCAGGGGGTCTGAGTGGACGGCTGACCCAGAGCGTGAGGTGAGTTTGGGCCGCCGCTCCTGCTCTCTCTGGGAAGATGGAGAGAAATGGAGAACTAGCATCAATAGCAATACTGATGTGGAAAGCACCTGTGCTTGTGTGCTTTGTGCATGTAAGGAAAGAGAGACAGAGAGAGAGAGGGGGGGGAGAGAGAGAGAAAGAGAGAAAATAACTGAATGACTAAATGAAGGAGAGTGTGAGGCGTACTGAGCGAAAGGAGAGAGATTATGGAGATACAGTAGAGAGGCGCTGGTTATATGGGAGAGATTATGGATAGAGAGAGAGGCGCTGGTTATATGGGAGAGATTATGGATAGAGAGAGAGGCGATGGTTATATGGGAGAGATTATGGATAGAGAGAGAGGCGCTGGTTATATGGGAGGAAGGTGAAGGAGGTAAAGTGAACGGAAAACCCGCAGGGGAGGTGAGAGGAGCAGATTGACAGATAGGAGGCTCAGGGGGAGGGGACGGGTGAGGGACAGTTAGGTGATAAATCCTGAAGGTCTCCTTCAGACACAGCTGTTTAACACCTCTCCAGATGTAGATGTGTGTGTCTGTGTGTGTGTGTAGGGGAGAGAGAAAGCACAAGGGCATGCACAGACATACATGCCATTGAGACACACACACACACACACACACACACACACACAAATCTACAAACTGACACACAGGTCACACTCTGCCACTGTAACTGTAAAATGGAGTTGACACGTCTCCCCTGTTGTGCAGGTCCCATCAGATGAGCTCCACATCAGAGGGGGCGCCGCGCAGGCCTGCACTACCAGCACAGATCCAGCCATAGTGGTGTACGGAAGAAATGCAGACAAACACACTCTCTTCAAATGTTTTGAAAGTGAATGGGATCTCATCTTTCTCTGTGTTGATGTGTACTATGTGTGTGAGAGAGAGAGAGGGGGGGGGGGAAGAGAGAGAGAGAAGCAAGGAAAGTGAGTCTGTGAGGTGATGCTGGTATATAGACCAGTATCGCCCTCCATCTATATCCCTCAACACTAGCCTGACATTTGTTTTCCAGCTGCTTCCTCTCTTACACACATAGACGCACACACACACACACACACAGTACACACACACACAGTCACACACACCGACAACCTCTCAAACAACTTTAACCGTCACAGCGGATGCAGCGATGCAGACGTTTTTATTTAAGATAGAATACACTGAATACCACGTAATTGCAGGATATTCAAAATAAGCTTGAATCACTTAACTCCATTCATAATGATTCACAATTTATTCACACTGTACTGCTTAAATCTATTAAAGGGTGCATTGGGCACAAAAACTTCAAAGCAGCATAGTAAAAAATTATGAATTCAAACAACTCATTTGAATGATACAGCAACAAAATCAGTCAAGCTATGATCTAAACTAGGCACCTTATTACTGCACAGACACAATTTGCTGAACAAAGGTTTCAAAGGGCTACAACTACCTCTACTGGACAAAGATGGCATTACAAGAGAAGTTAGAACAGTAATCAGCTTGGTTGTCTCTCTCATTGAAGTTCCTTTGGAATTACAGTAAGTCTCTTTTTGTCTGTTGTTGCTGGGTCAAATCATGACAGTGGCGTGATCATGGTGCAGGATGTTGCTCTGCTGCTGGTGAGGGGGGGTCAGGCTGGGCAGAAACTTCTGGAAGGGTCACAGATGTCTCTGATGTTGGCACACAGTTGTGAATCGAGTCGTCAGGGCAGGAGGAAAGGGGTGGACAGGCCACAACTTCTGAGAGGACTTCTTCTCCCATCACCGTGGAGGATCCTGACCTTGGGCAGGCCATGTACAGGTCATCGAAGCTCAACTCAGAAGCCTTTGATGCAGAGGGCGTGGCGAGCGTTTTGTCTGCGTCGAACCCACAGCAGGGCACCGGCTGGTACAAATCATCCTCCTCGACAGCCAGGATACTTCCTGTCTGAGCGTCGGCCGAGAGCCTGGTGGGAAAAGAGGAAGTGGAGACGTCGTCCAGCTCCCTGGCAGGAAGAGAGGGAGAGCAGAGCAGAGGCATGAGGACAACTCCCACGATCGGACGGAGCGGCTCCACGCACCGAGCAGAAGGGACGCTGAGGAGGAGCGGGCGGCAGGCAGCCGCAGCCGCTCACAGGACATGCTGCAGCTTGCTGCATCACAACAAAGTTGTTGCTGTGGAGGATTTGAGTTTCAAGGCCGAACACCTGGATTACAACGTCATTCACATTTTTTTTAACATGACACCTTCATCCTGACTACAATTAATGTTTTCATAACAGTAAACAGTCAGCTGAGCCCTTTAAGTTATGTTGCAAAACATGTAGCATTGTGCATTGCAGATCATTAGAGGTTCCAATGAGGTTAGGCCTAAAACTTGAAAAGGTTACATGCTATTTATATCAAATGTAACCAAATGAGACATTTTTCCCACAGTACAACTAAAACTCTAAAGAAAGTTCACCGACTCATTAATTGATGTGAACAGGGTCAAGACAGCCATCATTCTGAGCCACAAAGCGCGGGACCCAGCAGAGTGCTTTATTCTCTTAGAGATGGAAGGTGTGTTTTTACACCATAACCCTGTCGAAGCTTGGAATGAAGCCTGGGGACTTGTAGATAACACATCCCAGGAATAGATGCCGTATTCCTGTCATCTTTCTCAAAACGCATAAAAATGAAATGCAGCATATTGTGATGATAAAACACCCTTTCTTTGCTTATGAAAGAAACACAGCAACATTCATTAAATTTATGACCACAGTAGTTGGTCTACTGGCTGTGGTAGCTAACATTTCAAGTCAAGTCTTTTACTGTTGTCTACAGAACCCAACATCATCTGCCTGAGCCTATCTACTCTCACTAGCCTCCCATCAATTACCCTCCAGTTTATGGAAGTTAACACAGCAAAACATCCCAATTCTGTCTGACTATTTGAGTAGAGGCATCTACTAAATAATTAAACATAACTTTATTGTGTTGAGAACACTGCGCTTTGTTTGGTTAGATGTGCCAAGCTGATTAAAGATTAATATAGGCTGTGTGAATTAAGAACCAGTAAAGACAATAACAATCTCCTACATATTTAACACAGCGTGTGGCAGCCTCACTGATGAGGGTTTCTGCCACAGGGGCATCATTTGAATCAGTCGGGCCCTGTGAGCAGCTCTTGCCCTTACTCTGACAGGACGTCTGGGGCCAGGGACAGCTCCATGATGTGGGCCTGGTAAATGTGGGGGCTGTCCGCTTCAGGCTGGGTCATTTCCCCCTTGACTTGGGATTTCTGAGGATGAGGGAGCAAACATACACACACACACACACAGACAAACACACATACAGACACACACACACACACACACACACACACGCGTTTATAAATTACAGTATCCAGACAGCCTTAATACACACAGAAAGAGCTTTTCCTGATACAGGGGACACACTTGGTTGCCTTTTGAGATGTCCTTTAGCACTTTGCTGTTGACAGGTGTTGGGATCGATACTTCCCACTGCCTGAACCTCCTGAAACAGAGAGAGAGAGAGAAACAGTAAGAGAAAGACTGCATGAGAGACAGGTATTGTATGTCTGTATGAATGATTACAAAATCCTGATAATTGATATGTTCTGTTATTACCAACTGATATAGTTCACCAGTAATGGCCAAGAGGCTGTAGGTTCCAGTGCTTTTAGCACCGCTGCAGGGCGTTGTTAGGCACCATGTGCAGTGCAAACCCCCCTTTGCTGTTCTAAAATCACTCGCACTCAAGTGGCTTATTGCGCTGTAAAACTGTTACCACATATACAGTCCTGGCAAAGTTTCCCAAAATAAAGGAACAACGAGAAATGTAATGATTTATTCATAGATAATCATTCTTCCGCCAAGAAATATATATATTCCCTCTATCAGAGTGGTTGCCAAGCAACATTGAGACCTAGCAACGTTAACTTTTGTATCAATTTTAGGTAGCGCAGTAATATAGAACGAAATGCAGTCAACATGAAGGGTTGTGCTGGGTTTTACAACGGCATCGGACGTGATTCAGCCAATCATAATTAAGGACCAGAACAATCCGTTTTAAAAATGTCATTAACTGTCATACAGTCATTTTTATGTCTGTATGTATGTATGTATGCATGTGTGTTTGTATGCATGTGCTCTTTATGTAATATGTGATATGTTCATCTGGACTTTGAGTCTGTGAAATAAGGTACAGTTTATACGGTATACAGTATATGTAATTGTTGTGTTATGTATTTACCTTTGACAGATGTAAAGGAGAAAGACTGTTACAAACACACAGGCTGCCATAGTCACATATGAGATCATGAAGGCTGACCACAGGACTGCCAACCCATCCAGAGAGAGAGAGAGAGAGAGAGAAAGAGAGAGAGAAAGGGAGAGAGAGAGATTTCCTTCAGACACTTCTGAGAGCAGATTGCATTAATTCCACTGTACACATACACACATGTTTACTTGTTTATATCACACATGGTAATGAATGCACTAATTAAGAAATATGAGTCATGCACAATATTAAAAGGGATTAAGTTAAGCATGTCCTTTCTAATTCTATCATAATTCCTCCATTTCTGTGCTGTTCTTCCCTGTCCTTCACCTCCCCCTCTTCTGTCATCTCTCTTTCCCTCACTCCATTCTCCTTGCTTAGACAGATGCATTCTACCTTCTATTTAAACACAATTCATAAATGCTCAATATACAGTATAATTTGATCTGGCCATTTTTACTTTTCAATGATAATTCGCAGATTTTTCAAATGACCCATAAATGGAGAACAATACAAGTCAAGCTCAGACTGCAGTCATTTCACCTTATGCAGTGTACACAATAATGCACTGTGCTGTGTTGCGTTGTGTTGACCACACAGCTCAGCCCTGCACTCGAACCCGCACCTTGTCCTCTGAACAGCTGGACACCTTGGACCAGGAGTCAAGCGCGCCAACAATTGAGCTAGAAGCCCAGGCTACTCTCCTCCACACACTTGTTTTAATGTCCATTTGTTCAGGGCAGCCATCTGGCAAACGCCAGTGAAGCAGAGAGAGCAAACGGGGGGTTTACAAAACGTACATAGTGCCCAGCTATGGACCAGCTGGCTACCGTTACTGTATGTTTGCTAAAATTCAGCCCATATAAATGACACTGAACTCTTATGTTGAGGTGGCACATCATATGGGCCTATTTTATTATGTGGTTTGCACATGTTGGCCCCTTTTATACCACAAAGACTGAGTGTCGCTGTATTTATTTTATCCCTATATTGAAGGGGCACAAGATTTTTTCTTAGCTACACTACAGTAGAAGGGACCATTTTATGACAGTCACTGTGTCAAAAGGTTGACTTAAGTCCTGTTATGTATATGTATAGAGTGTAGAGGTGACACATTTTGTAGAAATTGTCCTTTTGTAAAAATACTTTTATGTGTCTGCCACATCAGTATTAAAGGCAGCAGTTGTGGCTGAGATTTGATGCTGTTTGTTTCTTTGGCACTAGACGTCCACCTCAGCTCGCACCACTGCCTGCCTCTCTCTGCTTCACTGGCGTTTGCCAGATGGCTGCCCCGATCAAATGGACATTAAAACAAGTGTGTGGAGGAGAGGACTTGATTAAAAGAGATGACAGATGATAAGTGCTGGCTCTCCTCACAGCAGGGCAGCTGGGGTCAGCTCCTGCTAACTGGACTGCTATTTTGATATAGTCCCAGCTTCTTCATTCAACTGCACCTTATTTGTGTGGTTTTAAGTTTAAAAACATCACAGCATGTGAAGACACAGAAGTACTCTACCTGTCCCAATGGACAGCCTTCGGGAATCTGATACTATAGTAAAATGCATACAACTCAGATGTTGTGCAGAGGTTATATTAGGGTTGTTGGCTGGTCACCTGAGCTTGTGGTCCAGTGGACGGGTTCGCTCCACAGGGAGGGATAGCCGCTGTAATGGCTGCTCCTTGACGTGTCCACCCGCGCTCGGACCTGGGCACAGTAGCGCGTGGAGGGTTGTAGTGATGCAGTTGGGATGGAGTGGGAGTCTGTGTGAGCCTCCAGAGTGAAGGATGTACGGTCCTCCTGAGGGGGAGGTGGTGGAGAGGAGGGACAACGTGACCAGGGAAACTGGACACAAGAACTAGGGAGAGAAAATCAATCAATGGCATCATGATCCTACACGTCTGAGAGGAGCTTCCTTACCGGCGTGTCAGCGCTCCAGTAGTAAATCTCCATGGCGATGGGAACAGTGGGCAGCTTGGGCGGAGTCCAGCTCAGCCTCCAGTTGTCCCCCCTCCCCTCCACCTGGACGCCAGTGGGCCTGGGGGGCTGGACTAGGACAAACACCCTCATGTCAGGTCTCCATGGTGACACCCACAGACATGCATCAACTAGAAAGTGATCTCCAGTTTTGCACCCACTTACTTACCACTTACACCACTACTAACCTATCACACTGAACTTGCACTTATCACTTACACCACTGACAACTTATCACACTTAACTTGCACTTACAATGCACTTCCTCTTCACTTGATTCTGAACTGTCATTCTCTGGTTTAGTTCTTAGTGCAAGGGAGTATTTACTGCTACACTAATGTCCAAGTGGCTTTGGACAAAGGCGTCAGCTAAATGAATAAATGTAAGATGTAAATCAACTAAAGCCATCCTTGCACCAGAAGACTTTGACAAGATTTGGGAAAGATTCTTGAAAGAGTGTAGTAAAGTTGGGGGCATTAGTAAAAGAAAAAGAAAAAATCTTTCAAGAATCTTTCCCAAATCTTGTCAAAGGGTAGCATAAGTCTCAGGACATCAGCTCACAATACATAACATGGACACAGGGGGGCAGCGCAGGTGCAATCTGGCCCTCACCAAAGCACTCCCAAACACTAAGAACAAGTGATAAATGATTAGGTTTAATGGACCGCTACTAAGAATGCAACGAAACACTCATCAAAACATACTGTGTTTGTGGGACTTAAATTCTCTCCTGATGGGCATCGCCTTGAGCTGGACCTGAAGGGACCTGGCCACGGTGACGGGGAGAGTGCAGCCGAAGCCCAGCACTGGAGCCGTCCTGTTGAGGAGCCCGGGGGGCTGGGGACAGCACTGGCCAGGCCTGTCAGCCAACGCAGACGAGAGGGAAGGAGGGAGGGAGGGTGGAGGTGTGAGAGAGAGAGAGAGAGAGAGAGAGGTGGGAGGAAGGGAGGGAGGAAAGAGACAAGTGAGAGTGTGAGATTGAATTAAGACCATTTCATCTGATGTGCTAGTTTTATCTCCCTCTAAAAAGATAACGCTGCATTAAAGTGACAGTGCAATAACACAATGCATGGAGGCAGTGCATAAGCAGGGATGGGTGGGTGCTTTAAACTGTACGTCAAGGACAGACTGTCATTACAGTTTCACCCCCTTCCTTACGACTGTGGGATGCACATTACCATACAAATCAATCCTCTTATCATTACCATGTAATTAAATGTGTCTTGAGCTACAAAAATACACTTCTGCAGTCTTTTGTTCATTGAATGAGAGAATAAAATGAGGAAAGAAAGTGAGTGATAGAGAGATACAGAGAGAGAGAGAGAAAGACAGAAAACAGGAGGGAGGGAGGGAGGGAGAGAGAGACAGTGACAGAGACAGAGAGAGTGAGAGACTCACTGTGCTGTGGGGTTGATGCGGTAGGACAGATTGTAGGTGACATATTGAGCGAGGTCTCCGTGTGCCTCCCAGCTACAGAGCACCTTCTTCTCTCCGTCCAAAACACAACCAAGATTAGAGGGACCTGGCAGAGATGCTGACACACACACACACACACACACACACACACACACACACACACCAACATTATTTTACATTACATTTCTTGATATAGAAATAAGTGTTCAATAACCCATTATTTTTCCAATAACGTGAGGTCAATGATGGCACACAGTTTTAATCTAGCAACCTCACCATCTCTATTCATGTTGTTATTTCACACAATGTAAGACCAGCACCAACACCAGCGCCAGCAGCAGCAAGCCAACCAGCAGCACACAGAAAGCATGAACGCTCAGAATCACTTGAACACGGTTTACAGCCTTTTCCATCTCTTTTGTTCCATCTTCCATGGCTCCTCTTACAACCAGACACCAGACTCCGTCCCCTCTGTCCCAATGCTCACCTTCACTGGGCCTCCAGTGCACCAGGGGGCTCCACTCCGTCCAGACGCTCTGATGGCTCTTGGCTCTGACCCTGGCCTCGTACCTGCCGTCAGGCACCAGTGCAGACGCCTCCAGACGCAGGTCCTGACCCTGGACCTCCAGCTCCTGCACACATACAGTAGGAAGACAGACAAGGCCACAACACACACCACTGAACAGCGTTATAAACTGGCTATCTGTCTAACTACCTACCTGTAGTTAGATCATTTCCTGCACAGTTATTATGATGGGGGGCGGATGGTATTGTAATCAGGTCCATCTGTGTGTGCGTGCGTGCGTGTGTGTGTGTGTGTGTGTGTGTGTGTGTGTGTGTGCTCACACAATTTAAAAAATATTGTTCCAATTCACTTTAAATGTATTTTGGTGTGCTCCTGCTTGAAGTCCTATATGATAATCTGGATCAGGATCCAGATTTAAGATTGTTTTTTTGTCACACCATTCCTTTAAACAGCTTCAAAATCACGGAGTGCAATTACTATGACAGTAATAGCTTGCACAACTTGGACTGAACTGATTTGATCACTGTGCTTCAGAGAGAACCTCTCCTGGGAACCCTATAAAACACAGTGATGATGTTCCAGGGAATCATTAAAGAGAGCCCCTTCATCCTCTTCCTGGGCCGGCCGTGAAAGAAATGCTGTCAACTGAAATCTATCTGAGTAGCTGATGGCTGGACAGCACTGAGCAGAGTAGATGACCAGACTGCATAAATGCTTTTCACATATAGCTGTGTGCATGCAGCCCATTTCAATAAGAAGAATAAGGATGAGGAAAGAAAGCTCACTGACCTATAGCATCACCGTTGCTATATCAAATGTATTGTGCTTTATACACAGTGAGTGTAGAAGAAGGTTTTGACTGAATGTCCCTTGTGTGTGACTGACTCACTGTCCACTCCTGGTCGGTCTGTCTGTAGTGCACCTGATAGGTGGAGGATGGGGAGGGCTCGAGGGTCCCAGGGCTCTGCCAGGTCAACTCCGAATGTCCCTCCTCTGTGACCTTCACGGACAGGTGGTGTGGAGGATCTCTCACTGCAACAAACAATAACAACAACAACAATCTCACCAGCTGAGACAATATTCCATTACCACCATTAACATAACACTAACATTTGTAACTGTTACAGATTTAGTGAATATTAGTCAAGCAGGCAGATATGCATAACCTTGTTGCAAGAACTCTACAGTATAAATACACATAGGCTTGTACAACATACTTTTGCTTACAATACATACTAAACAGTCTGTGATTCCAATTCAAACTTGTTGTCAGATTTGGAGAATTACCCTGCACAGTCCTCTATTCAGATTGTGTGCTCAGAAGAACTCCAGCCCTAGGCTTGGACTGACCCATAACCAAATGCCACCAATCAGCACATTGCTTTACAGGCACGGAAGGAAAAAGTGTAACTAGATTAACCGCCTTTCACCAGAACCACAGACTCTGGCTTTAAAACACAATATGAAATGCCTTAAAAGCTGCCATATATACACGACATCCATCCATACACCTAGCAACTAGCATGTCTAGTACTCGGTGTATCTTCTTGCAAAAGGGCAACATCGACGTAGATGTAAGACAAGTGCAGGTCTACCTTGATTGTGAAGGTCAACAGTCTTGGAGAGGAACTTCACATGAGGAACCTTGAAGAAAAAAAAGTCTTGCGCATGGATGACAAACATACTGGTGTTGTACCGACAGTGGGCTTTGAGGTGACCCTCTGCATCCTGGGATGGAGGAGGAACAGGCACACAGGGTGACTCAGTGCTCCTTTGGAATGAATCAGATAGATAGATAGATAGATAGATAGATAGATAAATAATATTTTTTTACATTATTAGAGTTTCACTGACGGTATTCAATTTGAGATTTCAAATTCCTACAGCACTGTCTGAACAACCTGTTCCTGAACACAGCCAGGTGGAAGAGGTGCAGGCGGGTGTTGGGGGGCTGTGTCCAGCTGCACTGTATGTGAGTGGAGTAGTCATTACGGCACTGGAGCGACGCAAGAGCAGAGGACTCTGGGGACAGCGTAAAATAGAGACCATTCACTAACATTGGTTGTGATTGCCGTAGATTTTGATAAGAAAGTAAGAATATTAATAGAATCTGGTTATGAAATTTCGTAACCACTTTCTTACCATGAAAGGAGGTACTGGTCTGGGGTTGGCAATGTTGAGATTTAGAGGCCAGAACAACCAGTGGTGGAATTAAGGCAGCAAATGCTGACAATGTGAACATGATCAAGTTACTGCCCCCCGAGGTGTACAGCTGCATCAGGACCTAAGAAAGAATTATATCTGGAAGTGAAAAGACATTGTTACATAAAAACATGGTGTTCCAACATTCTAATTACTGTACTTGACAGCTTTCTGTCACACTGAAAACACAAGTAAAATAAACATATGGAAATAACATCAAAGTGTCATTTGATGTTAAACAACAAAAACAACACAGCACAAAATCTCTGCTACAGGCTAATCCTGATGAACCCTTACCAAATATATCAAGGCTTGACCATTACATTGGCTAAGTAAGATTTCCAAATACCTAACGATGTAATCCTAAGAAAAGAGGCATACCTGGAGTCAGACATGTTTTCTTCTTTCTGGAGACATTTTCAGGGCATCTGCCCCTTCATATGACACGCGGCCATCCCTCTGTGGGAGTTATAGCAGAAGGGCTCAGCGTTGGAGTGACGTTTGAATGACGCGTTGGTTGTCCAGAACGCGGGGTATCACTTTTAAGTAGCCTAATGTTTTGAGTCCTCACCTGTGACTTTTCTCCTCGGGTTGTTCTCTAAATTATCTTTCGTTTCTCCATGTGACTATAAGACTAAACACTGTCCGACGATTTGTTTTCAACTTCGTAGACGTGTTTTAACTTCAAGTAGCATCAGCCTTGTACAAAACCCGCCAGACTCCAAAAACTACGCCTATCACGTTCTCTAGGGCAGATGTTCTCAACCTTTTTGGGGATAAGCCACACCAAAGGTCAAACCTAAATGCCAAGGCATACCTACTATGATTTAGGGTGCAGTGATTTTAAAGTGTGGCACACATATTACTATAGGTTGTAAGAGGAGTGGTTCATTTTGTTATGTTATATAATTTTTTTCTGTACAGTGTTCATGAGCTGAGACAACAGTGATGAGCATGTGCTCATATAATATGAGGTTTTAAATTAAGAATCTGTGTCATTTATGCATTAAAAACACCCTCAATGTGGCAGTATAAAAATTGCATTGAGTTGCTTAAAGCAACACCAAAGAGTTGTTTCTACCTTAAAATAATGTTTCCAAAATCGTTTCAGTGGTTCATCAACTCGTAACAGGGTGAACAGCACTTCTGCATTCGCTTCGCGGCCCTCTATCGGCTATAACCGCACTATGTAAGTTTGCCAGATCGGGTAGCGGATCTGTAGTTTGATGGAATGACACATAAGAAACTACAAATGTGACTTGCATCTGATGTCGCAATACATCGTACTTTCATAAAATCATGGCACATATTCTACCTTGTCTGTGGACATTGTTATTTCCAAAGCCAGTGCTGGATAAACAAATAGTGCGTGCGACAGAGGAAAAGTTATTTGGTGTTGCTTTAAAATTCCACGGCACACCTGACTTTGTCTCAGAGCACACCGGTTGAGAACCACTGCTCTAGTGATGCTCATTTAAACTAAAATCAAAACTTCTGTTGTTATCATAATCATTGTTTCAGCGTTGTTGGGAGACCGGGTCAGTTGCCAGATCCACTTA
Organism: Alosa sapidissima; assembly: GCF_018492685.1. Taxonomy (NCBI): domain Eukaryota; kingdom Metazoa; phylum Chordata; class Actinopteri; order Clupeiformes; family Clupeidae; genus Alosa; species Alosa sapidissima. The sequence continues at coordinate 2,344,346 of NC_055965.1, read as the reverse complement.
ATTATCTCCCGTTTCAATTAAATGCTCTATCTCTCCCATCAGAAGTGCCAGCTGATACAGTCCTTCACCCTCCTGTAAACAACACAACTACAACAACAACAGCAAAGTTAAGTTAACCTTTCACAGAATGATCTTAGCTATCAGATTAGCAATGTGCATTCTCATATTTCTGTTCATCATCTTTGGAGATGATGAACTCGTTGGACACTATTCTCACCTATTTTGCCTCTTAGTTAGAAATTCTGTTAGTTTGAAAGCAGCCCTTAGTCAGTGTGGCCGTTGACAGGTGTTTCTCTCAGGTGGACTCACCGGCCTCAGCAAACCTCTGGTGTGTTCCAGATTCCTGTCAGCTGTTATCTGGGTACTTGATGTTGATGACTGTCAGGTTATTGCTCCAATCCGACATCCTCACACTGCAGTCTGCAGGCATTCTGCTCATAGGCCATTCAACATGACAGGTGTTCTAGCTTTTGTCTGGCTTTGACTGCACTCAGGTGTGCAGGCGATATCTGAATCATGCAATATCTGGCTTTCCAAAATATTCCTATTTGCATATTGATGTGAATGTCTACAGGCCCATTGCCCAAATAGTGAATGCTAAGAGGAAGATGAAACAAGGAAGTTGGAAAGTGATAGTTACAAATCTCAAAGGGCACTACAAAAAAAGAACGCTGCCAGTACTCAGTATATCACGGGTTGAAATGACCCAAGGTTGTAGCACTACTGCTCCTTGGCCAAGACTGAAGGACGCGCACTGTGCCACTGCCCGCGCCAGGCCCTGCCCGCGCCCGTAGAACTGGAAGTGAAAGCGGGCGTTATGTGGAAATACATCACATGGCATCTGCCAAGACCCCCTCAGGGATCTCACAATTACTGTACACAAAACCCCCACAGTGTGCCAAGTCAACAACTCCAAAAGTGATGACTCCATCATCTGAGTGTTGTTCCTCTCTAAGCCGTGTTCTTTTCTAAACTTCACCTCCTGCATCACCAGGGGAGCTTATTCTGCTGCAGCCCACTGCCCTGAGTCCAGAGCTTAGTGAGGCAATATGGAGTTTTTCTGTAGATAGCTTCCTTTATTAAGTTTGTTGAGATGGTATGGCCATGAGTGATGACAAAATATAAATACTCAAATTACCGCAGTTGCACATGCCTTTAAACTTGTGACATCTGTAGCATTGTGCTTGTGAAACTGCAAATTTTAGAGTGGCCTTTTATTGTGACCAGTCCAAGGCACAGATGTGCAATAATCATTCTTTTTTCATCAGCATTTAGTATACTACACCTGTGAGGGGAGTGGGTTATTTTGGTCAGCCATGAAGTCCCCTTTCACCAGTACCAACTGAGCTGATGTTTGTATTTACACAGCAAGTTTGTGTCCATAGTGCCCTGAAAGAAAGGTCTATGCCCTCTATTCAGTGGTAGATGTTTATTTGAATACTGCTTGAAGAGTCAAGAAGGCAACATTACAGCTACAAGTAGAAGTTTGTTCCTTTACATAACATACCTTATACAATAAAAAAAACATGGTGCCCATGAAAAGAGATGAACATGTTTGCACTTACATTTACACACACACACACAGACACGTGAGCCTAGAACTCTGTGTTGTAAACAGTAAGGTCAGAGGAGAGTGTAACGTGCAGCTCCCAGGGGTACTGGTTGACCGGCCGCTTGACCTTTGACTTGTGAGTTTTGCTCTCCCACACCATGAGTGTCACATCCTCATCGTCCAGGATGCGCACCAGGTCCCCCTCAGGGTCGCGGTAGTTCAGAGCGATGTCCTGGACCTGGAACACGTCCCTGTGGGAGGCAGCACACACAAACACAAGGGCTGAGCGCCACAATTACAGTATTGGCTGCAGGTGAGCTGAAAGCTCTGCTCCTGATTCTCCATGTGAATTTGGCACAGCAGCACAGGGACTGGAGAGATCCCACAGCCCACCCACAGCCAAGGGACAATACACGCTCAACCACCATCCACCCACCACCACCAGCTCTCCGTCTACTACACCATGCAGTGTTGCATAAAGTGGTGTTTTAAGGCTGAGGACGACAGAACACCACAGTTTGTTGCTGCTGATGCTTTTCTGAGCTATAACTGAACTGCATCTTATAATGTTTGTATTGTTGTATTCAAAAGAAGAAATGAATTCATCTTTTACCTTCCTATTCCATAACTTACATCAGACCCAGCAACATCAGATCCAGCAATTTTATCCCAAACACCCAAGTCCAAACATTACAAATGTACATTTACACGATTACTGTAACACTGACAATGAACATTCAGAATGATGCATACTGTAAACCATATGTAGCAGATTTAAAACAACAAAAAAGACAGAGGTCTGATCCTGCAGACGTGACAATACCACAGAAATCTAAATGGATAAAAACATCAACATTTGGAGTCATAAACCATAACCAGAGATTCTACAATATAGCTGTGACGGAACTGTAAAATGATGACTTGGCAGAAACACAAGGCATCTGTTTGTATATGTTCACTTTCTCCAGAATTTCCTGCGAAAACTGTTATTTTTATGGTGTCAACAAAAAAAACAAATCTGCAAGTAAGAAACACTTCCTCTCGGGGCACTTGTTTGCCCATTTTAAAAGAGCAAAACCCATTCCCCGCCTGACTCCCTGCTTGGACACCGTGCTGCATACTGAAGAGGGAGAATGGATGCAAGGTGCTCTGGCACGGAATAAGAGGATGATGAGAAAAAGGGAGAGAATAATGGCTCCGATAAACCATACAAAAGACAAATGAACAGATTATGAGGTGCTGTTAAAAAAACAGAACTAACCCCCTTGGAAAGGACATGAACAGATGATGAAATAGGAAAAGAGCTCATGAGAAAAGCAGAGGGAGGAGGATGGGTGGGCAGAGCAGAGCTCCAGATAAGAGTAGCGGGGGAGCTGGAGGAGGCAACATGAAACAGAAATCATAGTAGCAGAGATACTGGGAGTGTAGTAATGTTGGTGGTCAAATTAGTAGCAGCTACAAATGATAAAGGTATGAGTTGGAGTAACTCTCATATCAGAAGAGTTCAACCACAGTGGTGGCAGTGGCAGTACTAAGAACAAGGAGCTGTTGAGAGTATAAAATGTAGTCATTGAGGTAATAATGAGGACAGCACAGTGGTGACCATATTAACACTGGTAGTGGTGCTAGTGACCATATTAACACTGGTGGTGGTGCTAGTGACCATATTAACACTGGTGGTGTTAATGACCATATTAACACGTGTGGTGTTAGTGACCAAATTAACACTGGTGGTGCTAGTGACCATATTAACACGTGTGGTGTTAGTGACCATATTAACACATGTGGTGTTAGTGACCATATGACCATATTAACACTGGTGGTGTTAGTGACCATTTTAACATTGGTGGTGTTAGTGACCATATTAACACGGGTGGTGTTTGTGACCATATTAACACTGGTGGTGCTAGTGACCATATTAACACGTGTGGTGTTAGTGACCATATGACCATACTAACACTGGTGGTGTTAGTGACCATATTAACACGTGTGGTGTTAGTGACCATATTAACACTGGTGGTGTTAGTGACCATATTAACACTGGTGGTGTTAGTGACCATATTTACACGTGTGGTGTTAGTGACCATATTAACACTGGTGGTGTTAGTGACCATATTAACACGTGTGGTGTTAGTGACCATATTAACACTGGCGGTGTTATTGACCATATTAACACGTGTGGTGTTAGTGACCATATTAACACATGTGGTGTTAGTGACCATATTAGCATTGGTGGTGTCACTCTTAGTACAGAGATGAGGTGAGGACAAGTGAGTGTTTTTTCTGACCTCATCCGTGACAGCAGCTCCATGTAGGTGGGCTGTGTAGAGAGGTCCTCCTCCACACACAGGTCCCTGCAGGACAACAGGGGGAAGGTGTTTCACAATCCAAAAGTGTCTCTCTGGCACATATGAAATATTCAGCCTGAACTACTAAAAATACACAGCAGACCAACACTGTTTACCACACAACCAAGTGGTGGCATTGTGGAGCCAAATTAAAGCATTAGGGCTCTATTGCCTGTTGACGCCCCCTAAGCAATCCATTCAGGTTGTGTGATAAGATAATCACAAGCTTTATTAGTTCTCATAAAGGGCTATCAGCATTACTCACATTCATTACACACTCACACAACAACACACACACACACACACACACACACACACACATACACACACACAAAGAGTTACACAGACTCACACACACATTGAAATGCCTTAATGACTGCTCTTGGGATTGGAAAGAGAAATGCAAGGGGCATGAAGATCTCTAACAGTTGCATTTATATTGGTCAATTAAGCAAACGAGAAGAGCCATAAAATCAAAGTCATTTAGACTATTCCCACTCTGTAAACACAAGCAGAGAGTGAACAGTGTCACTGCATCTTGTAAAGCTGTCTGGCATGAATGTGCTGCTATTAGTGCACTCCTGAATCAGCTGCTTTTCAGGTAGCAACCGTAAGCACTGTCTGCCGCAGCCTGACACCTGTCCGTCTCTCTCTGGCCTGGCGTCTATTACCTGAGGCAGACACACACCCACACACACACTGGAGCCTATATCCATTCTTCTCTGACATGGTGTTTATAATATGAGGCACACACACACACACACCCACACATACACTGGAGCCTATCCATTCTTCTCTGATATGGTCTTTATAATATGAGGCACACACACACACGCACGCATATACGCCGCACGCACACACACACACACACACACACACACACACACACACACACACACACACACACACACACACACACACACACACACACACAGTGGGGCCAGTGTATCTGTGGGACCTGGTGTCGATGCCCTGGGGCTGGAGCAGGTAGCAGCGCAGGCAGCTGTAGGCGCTGACCCCGGGGGCCTTGGAGCCCACGTCTGCCCCCTCATCATCAGACTCGCTCCCCGGCAGCGGCTTGATGATCTTCACAAAGGATTCTGGGAAAATCCCTGTCCTATCCCTCACTGTCCCCTGAAAGGGAGAGTTAGACAGACAGACAGACGACAGATAGAGAGACATATAGAAAGATAGATAAAGGAGAGAGAGAGAGAAATGATGAAGCCTTACATTACAGTAATTGCATGAAAGTGATGGTATCTCAGAGGGAGTGAGTCAGTGGCAGAGTGACAGATTGATCAAATGCAGGACGCTGCCACCTGCTGGTTGTCCTGAGACAGGAAGACAAGCGTCCACATTTCAGCTTTGTCCAGGAATAGCTCAACTTTCCATGTACGTGAGTGGGGTGTAGACGCCTTCAGTAGTCATGAGCAGAGCTCAACTCCTCCTCCTCCTCCTCTTCCTCCTCATCCTCCTCACTCCTCTTCCTCCCACTCCATCACACTTCTGCTGTCCTCTCTCTCCCTCTGTCTTCTGCCTCTCCACTCCTCTCCTCTCCACTCCTCTCTTCTCCTCTCCTCTCTTCTCCTCCTCTCCTCTCTTCTCTTCTCCTCTCCTCTCCACTCCTCTCCTCTCCCCTCCTCTCCTCTCTTCTCCTCTCCCCTCCTCTCCTCTCTTCTCCTCTCCTCTCCACTCCTCTCCTCTCTTCTCCTCTCCACTCCTCTCTTCTTCTCTCCACTTCTCCTCTTTTCCTCTCCACTCCTCTCTTCTCCTCTCCTCTCCACTCCTCTTCTCTTCTTCTCTCCTCTCTTCTCCTCTCCCCTCCTCTCTTCTCCTCTCCTCTCCCCTCCTCTCTTCTTCTCTCCACTCTTCTCCTCTTCTCCTCTCCCCTCCTCTCTTCTCCTCTCCTCTCCCCTCCTCTCTTCTTCTCTCCACTCTTCTCCTCTTCTCCTCTCCCCTCCCCTCCTCTCTTCTCCTCTCCACTCCTCTCTTCTTCTCTCCACTCTTCTCCTCTCCCCTCCTCTCTTCTCCTCTCCCCTCCCCTCCTCTCTTCTCCTCTCCACTCCTCTCTTCTTCTCTCCTCTCTTCTCCTCTCCTCTTCTCCTCTCCCCTCCTCTCTTCTCCTCTCCACTCCTCTGCTCCTCTCCTCTCCTCACTCAGTTTCACAGCCCAGTATCCTGGTTGTCTTGGGCTTTTATTGTGCACATTGTTCTATTTGTCTAACCCAACCTCCTCTCTTCTCAATCTCTTCTCAGAGCCCTCCCTCCCTCCCTCCCTCCCTCCCTCCCTCCCTCGACATCACCATCTCTCTTCCCTATCCCATTGCGGCATCCTCTTTCCCTCCCTCGCACGCCTGCCTCCTCTCCCTCCCTCCCTCCCTCCCTCCTCCCCTCCTTCACTCTCACTCCCTCTCTTTCTCTCTCTCCTTCAGCTCACCTCCAGCCAGTCGGCGTTGACTCTCCTGAGCAGGAAGATCACCTCACCGGCCTTAAGGCTCAACTCCAGCTTCCCGCTCCCGCTGAAGTCAAACATCGCCTGGACAAACACACACACAGACACACACACACACAGACAAACACACACGCGCGCCACAAGCACACACACGCGGCACACGTGGACAGATAGGAAGAGGGACGTTTGAGTGAAGGAGACACAGAGGTAAGACATGACTCTTCAAATCAGCCTGACTGCTGTGAATGACCTGGGGAAAGACTGCATGAGGGGCAGAGGAGGAGGAGAAGAGAGAGAGAGAGAGAGAGAGGAGAGAAAGAGCTGGAGAGCTGGAGTGAGTGGAGTTCTTTGGGAGAAAGACAGGAGAGAGGAGAAGAAAGAGAGAAAGTTGAAAAGTGCCGTTAGTCATGGAGAGTTTGACCAGCGCATGTGACGTGAGGAGAGGAGAGTTTTGTTGTGTTCATCAGATGATGGATCTCTCACAGGAGCACCTATGCAAGAGCACTCAAACACAGTTAAAGGAAATCTGTGCATGTGTGTATGTCTGTGCGTGTGAGTTGTGTGTGTGTGTGTGTGAGTTGTGTGTGTGTGCGCGTGCGTGCGTGAGAGTGGTATGTGTGTGTGTATGTATGTGTGAGAGAGCGAGAGAAAGAGCGAGGGAGTTGGGGGAGAGGGGGATGAAAGCAAAAGTGTTGCGTGTATTATACAAATGTGTAATGGTGTCTCAGCAGCAAATATCTATGCAAATATTTGTCTGTGTGTGTGTGTTTGCTGGTGTGTGTCTCATCAAAAGAGTAGCGCCACTACAAGGAGAAATCAAAAGGGCTAAAAGAGACCAAGAGGAGGAGGGAGAGGGAGGGACAGATGGAAAAGGGATGGAGAGAGCGAGTGAGAGAGAGACATGGAGAAAGAGAGAGAGTAGGAGAGAGAGAGACATGGAAAAAGGCAGAGAGTAGGAGAAAGAGAGAGAGAGTAGTTCTGTATTTTATTTATATTTTTGTACATGTAATTGAGCTTTGGCAATAATGTCATTGAAACGTTCATGCCAATAAAGCTTTCTTGAATTGAATTGAATTGAATTGAGTAGGAGAGAGAGCGAATGAGAAAGAAAGACAGGGAGAAAGAGAGCGAGAGAGACAGAGAGAGAGAGAGGTAAAGTGCTGGGGCTGATTGTGTAAAGGTCCATGCTGGAGGGGCTGAGGGGGCAGGCATGCATGCAGCCTCCCCACACACAGAGCCTCTCCCAGGCACGGACACCGACACGGACACGGCCAAACTTCTGAGCTCCTACAGATCCCTTGTGGCTGCTCAACAGAAAAACACACATCTAGAAACACAAAGGCAGAGAGGCAGGCTGAATAGAAAGAGAGCTGCTGAAGTAACTGAATGTGACAGCGACAGCAAGTCCCCTAGAAGAATGTGTGTGCGAGTGTGTGAGTGTGTGTGCGAGTGTGAGTGTGTGTGTGAGTGTGTGTTTGCGTGTGAGTGTGTGCATAGAGAGGGGGTGCGTGTAGAATAGCATCGCATGACTCTTCAGCCACAGCCGTGCCTGTGAGCCATTCACTTTCTACATCAAGAGCCCCAAAACATCTCTCAGAGCAGAAGCCGCTCTCTCCGCTCCACTGAGCTTTGGAGTCGGTGAGGATGTGTGTGTGTGTGTGTGTGTGTGTGTGTGTGTGTGTGTGTGTGTGTGTGTGTGTGTGTGTGTGTGTGTGTGTGTGAAAGTTTAACAGGGCAAATGGCATCTTCATCCACACACATAGCAGCCCAAGACAGATCAGAGACAGAACCACTCCAGGCTCAGCTGCTAACGGCAAAGAGGAGTGTGTGAGAGAGTGCAGGTCTGGATTTGTGTGTGTGCGTGTGTGAAGGAGAGACACAAGAAAAAGAGAGAGAGAGAGAGAGAGTGAAAGAGAGGTAGAAGGAGAGAACATCCCTCATGCATAAGGCACTAAGGCAGCTGTGCTAAACTGAGTGTACACCAAACCCATACTCTTTTGAGTGGGTGAGTGTGCACCCAAACCCATACTCTGTGTGTATGTGTGTGTATGTGTCTACTAGGCCACAGTTAATGAGATGAGCTCTAATACTGTATTCAGGAGGCCTGGACTAATGAGGCCTGGGACAGAGGGGAACTGACTGGATTACCAATCTACTGAGATTACACACAGACACAAAAACTCACTTACACATGCACATGCACGCACGCACACACACACACACACACAAACATGTGGACACATACAAACGCACATGCACACGCAACCTGACATCCAAACATGTGTAGCTGTGCACATCCATAATGCTGTGAACCAGAGCTGAGCGCATACTGTATGCATCAATCTATGGCACTGCTCTCCTCTGAGACCATGTTTGGGTTGAAATGTGAGTGGGCATGAGGCCTGCACCACTACATGGAGAGGACAGCACTATTAAAGTGTGCGTTTATTCGAGCATATGTGAGCATAAGAGAGAGAGAGAGAGAGAGAGAGCTTTTTGCACTGTGAACTTTGACGAGCTTTGTTTGTTCGTGTAGGAGTGTGTAGGTGCGACATTGTTGGCTGGAATCAGCTAATTATGTATTGGCAGATGTACTACAATATATGGCGAGTGGGTGCTGCTGCTGCACACCATAATGCGCGTGCGTGTGTGTGCATGTGTGCATGTGTGTGTGTGCGTGTGTGTGTGCGTGTGTGTGTGTGCGTGTGTGTGTGTGTGTGTGCAACTTTCTAATGTCCGTGGGCAGCTTCTCCACAGCAGGAACTAGAGAGTGGTGTCGTGCTGCCGTGTGGTCTGGCCTGCTTGCCAAAAGACACCATCAGGGCTTTCACTCTCACAGCCCACAAGTGAAAGCCAGCAGTTTCAGATGTGCTGTTACACAATCACCTGTGTCAAAGGGCCTACAGTACAGTACAGTGCAGGGCAGTGCAGCGCAGCACAGCACAGCACGCTTTCGCCTCTCCCACAGCACGCTGGAGCAAGGGGGGCCAGAACACTGCACTTCTGTGTGTCTGTGTGCCTACACTACACTTCTATACTTCTACACTGTTCAGTTCAATTCAATTCAAGAAAGCTTTATTGGCATGAACGTTTCAATAACATTATTGCCAAAGCTCAGTTACATGTACACATACAGTAGATGCATAGACAGACAATTACATATACATTATACATGCAATACACATAAACATCTCTCTCTCACTCTCTCTCTCTCTCTCACGCTCTCTCTCTCAACATTACTTGGCATTCCTATCAGCTCCACGACTAACATCTAAAGGTTACAGGACACAAACGGGGAATAACAACCTTGTCCTCTTGTTTGCAATGCACTCAAGGCAAACACCAATCATCATTATACCTCGATTTCATCGCCCCCCCCCCCCCAACACCCGCACACACCCCCACCCCCACACACACTGACTCATGTGCACACACACACACACCGGGGGGCTGGACGGAGTGCTGAAATCAGCGCGGGCGCAGGGGGTGTCCCGGTGAGGTGAATGTGAAAATGTGCAGGCTGGCGATAAGCGCAGCCCTCCCCCCCACCACACACACAGCAGCGGGAAACAGAGGTGGAGAAATGTGACAAGGCAATTTCCTCTCCCCCACCCGCTCCACGCGCTCACCCGCCCCACCCCACCCCGCTCCACTCCGCCGCCAATATATGTGCTAATCAGAGAGATGGCGCGTATAATGTGTCGCTGGGGGAGTGGTATGGATGACTTCACATGTGCGTACGTACACACACACGCACACACACATGCACACGCACACACACACACACGCACACACCTCATCACTCTGTGTGCGTGTGTGTGTGTGTTTGTAGTTAATGATCATGGCTGAGCCCAGGGACTAGTGGTGGTGTGGATAGAGGAAGCGCTTGCTGATGTTCCACTTGGGAGAGAGCGTTAGAGAGAGCGGGAGGAGCAGGTACGGACTAATGAGTTACAGTCGGAAAAACACACATGTGATGGAGAGAACACAGGGAAAGAGAGAAAGGGGGGAATGATACAGAGAGAGGGAGAGAGAGTTTAGGTATTTTGTCGGGGATACCAGTGCAAAGATACATACATACACTTATGCACATTTGTGCAAAACAGTCAAATGCACTCCCACATGCAATACTCAAAATGCATCACCTTTTCCTGTAGATCAACATTAAAGAAGTGCACCCACGATCACAATATACATGACACATACACACACACACATGCATGCGCTCACCCACCCCTGCACAACTACACCCCTTGTCCTAGAAAAATGGTAATATGCACACACACACACACACACACACACACACACACACACACACACACACACACACACACACACACACACACACACACACAATGTGTGAATTCCCATTATGTCCATTATGCATTATGTCCCAACTCCTTGCACCATGTTGCACCAACCAGGTCACAGGAACAGTGTGCTGCAGGTGCAAGGACAAACGTGGCTCCTCATCTCTCATGCTAAAAGACACCCTGAACCCCCTGCAGCCACCAGGCCTACCTAATCCATTAGCTGCTCATTCTCCTGCTCACGTTTTTAAGGCCAGGTTATTTCAGTCGCAGAGCAGGCCAGGGACGAGCAGAGAGGCCGCGGCTAACTTTAGTCTCACTCTGGGGGAGTCAGCGCAGCGTCCCTCCCCGCACCTCCCGCACCCATCGCAATTTAGGGAGTCGCTGACCTCCTAGCTCAGATCATTAGCGTGTGCACGCTTGCTGAGCCAGTGGGGAGAGGCGCCAGAAAATGGATCTGATTGTTCATTAGCGCTGCGCTCTCTAAACGAGGAGCGAGCCGACCCAGTTTGCGTGGCGGGGCCTACGGGGATCGGTGCAGGTGAGGGCGTGTGGATATATCCAGAGATAAGTCACCTCTCCTGGGCCACGCCACCAACGGTCAGTCCAGCCCAGCGCTGCAGAGCTCCAGCCCTACTCCACTTACAGCTCCAGTGCAGTGCTGCAGCAGGGCTTATAACCCCATAACTATTCAGTATACTACATACAGTAGTACAGCATTATAACTCTGCAGTATAATGTACTACATACAGTAGTACAGCATTACAACTATTCAGTATACTACATACAGTAGTGCAGATGAACAGCATTATAACTATACAGTATACTACATACAGTAGTGCAGATGAACAGCATTATAACCGTGTTATAACTATACAGTATACTAGATAGATAGATAGATAGATAGATAGATAGATAGATAGATAGATAGATAGATACTTTATTGATCCCCAAGGGGAAATTCAAGTAGTGCAGATGGACAGCATTATAGCAGAGGTGCCAGAGCTGAGCCTCATATTAATTAGTGAGTCCAGAGAACTACAGTCTATCTTGTGCTCTTATGGAACTTACACGAGACATTAAAAGGGCTAATTATCAAGGCAATAGTTAATCCTAATGGATGTTAAAAAATGAAAGATAAAAGACTGGAGCTGAACTCATAATGTGGATTGAACTGAGATGGCAAGAAATAGTAATAATAGAGAGAGAGAGTGTGTGTGTGTGTGTGTGTGTGTGTGTGTGTGTGTGTGTGTGTTTGTGTGTGTGTGTGACAGAGCGAGAGAGAGTCCCACCTTCACACTTACATCCAGGAGCAACACTCCAACCTACTAACATTCTTAATATTCTCAATAATCTGCTCGAGATCACAGCAGACTCCAAAGACAAATGAACACGCCTCAGTCTAAATGGAAGCTGATCCATCTAAGTGTGCTCTAATCTGCCCGTAATAGCTTTCTTTTCCAGCTCTGTGAGCTCTGCCCGTAGAACAGGAGCATGGAGAGTGCAGGACAGACAGTAATCAAAACTCCGGCGCTCTCTGGCCAGTGGGCTGCTGATGTCCAGTAAGCACTAGAGAAGGACACTGAGCAGGAGCTGCTCCCCCAGACTGAGGCTGGCTTTGGAGTTTAATCCTGAACTAGAACTGTAAACTGAACATTCTAAAAAATCATATGTTGAGGCATGGGAGAAATCCCATAATATTCCATGGCAATCCCAAAAGGACCTGCTCATTCTCTAAGTCGTCCATTTGTCATCTCTGTGTGCCTCTGTCACTCCATCTTTTTCACGTTCTTTATCTTTCACTCTCAATCCTTCCATTACTATCATATGCTATCTCTCTCTTTCACACACACACACACACGCACACAACTACACACCTGCACGCACCCCCGCACACACACGCAAACACACACACACATACACACACTTGTCTTGCTGCACATGTTCATTGTAGATGCAGTGCAGCATGAACTGTCTTCTAAGTGATATGGCCATAGCTCTCCTGGACATGAAGACAAATCTCCACAACTCTGGGCTATTCATCTGTGTGTCTGCCCATTGATCTTCACTTTGATTAAGTAAAATGGGCACTCCAAACTCCAATCACCCCTAGCCATCCTGCTAGGCTTTACGCACTGAACAGACAGGCTTAGTCAAGGAGAAAATGAACTCTCTCTCTCTCTCTCTTTCTCTGTATGTGTGTGAGATTTTAAAAGAGAGGGAGGAAAAGAGAAAGACAAGCAGAAAGCTGGTGCTGGTGTGTTTCTATGCCTGTATGCATGTGGGAGTATGGCTGAGGGAAAAAAAACTGCCATAAGAGTTTCACTGAAGAGACACCAAGAAGGAGGGATTATTTCAAGCAGAAAGAGAGAAAGATGAAATGAGACAGAGCGAGTGAGAGAAAAAAGAGGTGCGAATCTAAAGTGGTGCAAGGTCAACAGGGACTATAAAACACCTCTCTACTGAAAGAGCCTGCCCTCCACACACACACACACACACACACACACACACACACACACACACACACACACACACACACACACACACACACACACACACACACGTCTGACTCATAGGCTGTGCTGAGTCATCATTGTGTAAAATATCTGATTTTACTGGTCTTATGCTCGCCCTCCCCTTCCATATAATTACAGCCTACAGCTTATATTACTGCAGGGACAAAGTCCACTTCAGATTCCATATTGATCATTTCATACAACAAAAAAACATGACACAACCTATAGAATTACAGACAGACTGTACAGATTAGTAATTATGTAGGCCAACTGCACCGCACCACTTCCACCAGTGTGCAGTCGCATGGCCTATAGTATACCTAGTATACCACATGAATTAAAATGATTGTTGTACTGTAACATATGTTTGTCTGATGCAACATTTCTCCTGAAGCATTGCTCTGAAAAGAATTCCTCATAATCTTGCAACTATACAGTATCTTGCCCCTTCCAACGTTCATCTCTTTCTTTGAAACTGTCTCATTCTCTCTCTTTCTTTCTTTCTCTCTCTCTCTCTCTCTCTCTCACACACACACACATACACACACCCTCCCTCCAGGATGGATAAGGATGTGAATAGAATATAAATAGTTTTTTTGTCTTGGGGTTTAGGTATATAGTGTAGGTTTTGCAGGGTGCAAACAGAAGTGTGAACAAAGGAAAATGCCATAAAGAGAGAGTATCTTGCACTTTAGTGCAATTGACTTTGCGCAAATCGCTTTGTGGGCGGATCTTGGACGCTGTTTCTATTTTACCGGCGGGATTATGACTGTTGCGCCCGACGCAAATCTAAAATGGGGTGGTCTGTAGTACCTACATTATTCATGGGTGTGCTTTGGGCGTAACGTGCAACAAACCAATCAGAGCATCATCTCACATTCCCTTTAACAACAGGCACGCTTGTTCCATAGCGGATTGCTATTATGATGGCGGATTTGCCAGGCGCAGCCAGGAAAGGTTCACAGCGCTATAGTCAGTTGGGAACAGTTTGCTATTGATTTTTCCTCTTGACAAAATGTAATACAGAAATGTCACTTTCCGATGTTTTGGGATCACTCTCACTGAATCACGAGGTTATGAATGCATGGTGATATTTTTGCAATGTAATCTAACATTACCTCACTATAGACCAGTGGTCCCCAAACTTTTTCTTCCGAGGGCCAGCTCACTATGCCTGGCTCTAAGAGAGGGCCAGAGACTCGGAGTATATCAGTAACCATAAATAGCTTAGCGCTGTGAACAAAGGCAGTCTACCTTAGTTGAATATTCCATTACATTTAATCTATAGGCTATTCCAATTTAATACCATTGTTATCTGTGTTTATATTGCCATCATGCCATATCAGTGTAAAATGTAGCTCAAATTAAATAATAATAATAGCGTTCTCTATCTAAAACTATAAGCAGGGAGTCCCAAAAGTATATTTTGAACTCTGAACTTTGCATAGGCTACACAGCTCAAGTTGTGAACAAGCAATATCCTACAAATAATTTAAAGTTCTCAAACTATGAGTTTTATGAAGTGATGGCAGAAACATCTGAAATGACCACCATTCTAACTTTCACTCACCTGATGAGAACTTTGTGAAGTCTGTATGAACATTTGAACGAGTGAATAAAAAATATAAATCATTATACCAGAAAGTTCCAGAATTATGACTTAAATAGAAGTTAGTTAGTTATTAACAATTAATTGATACATTTTTAGAATACTTTGAGCACTAATGCAGTCAGCAGAGGCCACTTACATTGTTTGCAGGTAGGCCTACTATACATTTCATTCCGTTTTCGATGGCAAACGCGAAACAGCGCCAAAACAACCACTAGTGGACAAAAAGGGTATTACATGTGTACTGTTAAGACCCGCCATAGAGAATGAAAGGGGGAAATTACGGAGGTTATAGTTTGACGATGTCGTACTCCCGTGCAGGCCGGATCCATGCCACGGACATGTTTTGGGGGGCCACCTAAAATGAGGTGGCGGGCCGTAGTTTGGGGACCACTGCTATAGACAATGCAGATCTGTCAGATAAGCTCTCCTCTCCCGTGCTGCTGCTGGGGCATTTGGGTTAAATGGCATCGGCATGCAGTTCAACATCACGTCTCATTAAGTCCACTAATATTTCCTAATTTATGTCATCAACACATCCGTGATTCGTGGAAATGTTTACGCTAGATTTATACCTATTTTTTCACATCGGAAACCACACTGATTTCCTTCGTGTAGCACTATTTGTCCTTGTAATTATGTATGGTTTGGAGAAATGGGAACTGCGTCGTATAGATGAGAGGAGCAAAGTGCATTGCGCAACACAGGCGCCCAAGCAAGCGCTCCTGCAAGTGTAACCTTACCATCAGGCAACAGAAACAGTTTCCAAGTTGACCTAACTTTCCAACTCTGCACAGTATCCCATTAACTGCATGACAATAGGCTATTTACAATATTTTATGTAAAGTAGAGTTTGTAAACACGTTATCATCAACTTAATGCACGCACAACTTTTGTTTTTTTGAGCAGGAGAGAGAATAACAATGAATGGACGCAGCAACTACAGAAATTGTAGCCAAGGCTACTTGCTGCTTTCTTGTACTGTCTATGGTTGCTGGTTAACAGCACATAATAAGCTTATTTAAGCGAATTCACAAACTCAAGACCAAGGCCATCATGGATATAAAACGTTTTTTGAAAACAACGAAAGGATGGAGGGAACATAGCAAAGCTTGGAGTTATTTCAGATGGGCTACAACAAGGTAGGCAAAATTGTGGTGCTTGTCAAAACCTTAGCGCAGCTGGAATAATGCTTATAGGCTGATGTTAAAGCGCACACAATGTTTAAAGGCATACAGTACACAACGGTAAATTGCAGTGGTGGACGAAGTACACAAATCCTGTACTTGAGTGAAAGTAGAGATACACATGGTCAAATGTTACTCCAGTAAAAGTAGAAGTCCTCCTTTTACATTTCCACTTGAGTGGAAGTACAAAAGTACTTGCCTTCAAATGTACTTAAGTATCAAAAGTAAAAGTCCTGAAATGTATTATGCCTAATACAGTTGCATTGTTGAAATGATTCGGCACAGACATAGGCATTCATTGAGCCTTTCTCCTCCATTCAAGGACAAAATCAGCTAATACTTGTTGTATGTAGAAATAACTAAAAACAAACTAATGTGATATCTTATCTTAGATACTTCAAAGTAACTACATTTTTCTTTGTTAAATGCTTTACACTTTCGGACCAAATCAAGATGTTCCCTTTTGTGTTTGATAGTGTCAGATTGTCTATCATTTGCTTGATGGCGTCAAGAGGCTAGTTATGGTAACATCAATATTGTGAAAAGGGGTCAACAAGGTACAGTAAATAGTGCATATGACAATAACATAGGTTAGGCAACACCATTATTTGATGCCTAGCTCGCTTAATAGAAAATATACATTTACACATGTTTTTGTACAGTCTTTTTTCCAAAAGGAACTTCAGCTGTACTTCAGCTGTCACAAAATGTAGTGGAGTAAAAAGTAAGATATTTGGCCTGGAAATGTACTGGAGTAAAAGTAAAAAGTTTAACAAAATTGAAATACTCAAGTAGAGTACAGATACATGAAAAAGCAACTTAAGTACAGTAATTGAGTAAATGTACTCAAGTAATGTCCACCACTGGTAAATTGGAACAAAACTAAAGGTAACTTTAGCCTTTATAGGGCTGTATAAAGTTGTCCAAATGAATAGGTCGTAATTAGGAGTTGTTGTTGTAAAGATATTGCATGTAGATGTACTAGGCCTATATAGGCTACTAAATATTTAGTTGACCAATGCACGAACAAAACCGGTAGATCGGTTGATGTTTCCATCTGTGCACAGGGTGTCTGTAGATCGGTGTGCATAGCATTCATTTCTGCAGGCCTGTGGCCATGCATGCGCCCTTAAAATAGCATCTGAATTTGCGCCACTGACTTTAGACCAGGAGGCTCCTGGTCTGTGGCGGAATTGTTTTCTGAAACTACAAAATATCAACACGGAGATTTTGCGACGGAACACGCCCCCTCTTTTCGCTGAAACGCCCCCGCAAAGCGCGATTTGAAGGAGGCTGCTTGCGAGACCTATGAAATAGTTATTCTTAAACCATGCTTTACTAAAACCTAGCATAGCCTTCACGCATTTGCACCCGTCTATTATTTTAACTTATTTGGCAAAGTGAAACTAACTTCACCAAGGTGTCAGTAAACGAAGACAGTTATATGCAGTTACTTTCACTATTGACTGACAATGGGTTACCATCGAAAACATAGGCTGGAATTATATTACAACAATATAACTACAATAATATAGCTCAAATGACTGAATAAAACAACATTTATCCTGCAGAGGAGTTGCTTACATATTGTGACAGTGCATCTTCAGCTGTGCTCCATATGGGTCTCTTGCCTCTCCCCTAATCACTTTTAACCATCATTACCAATTTGCAAATGATGGTGAAACTACTCATCATGAGATGTACAGTATTTCATAATATCTTTATTCTAATTATGTTTCCCATTGTAATCGTGCAATTTGTAATGCTTTGCATGGACGTGCCCTGGTGTGCGTTCATGAATGATAGAAGGATGGTGCGTGCACCTGCCAATATGACTGTTGACATGTGCGCGCTCTTAAAATAGCATAGCGATTTTTAGACAACTTAGGTTGTTAATTGCCACACCCCTGGGCGCAATGTTTAAAAAATAAACGTGCAAAATACCGAATTAAACTTTGCGTGGGTGAAAAACGAGTTTTACGCCATGCGCTGGTGTGCAAAATACAGCCCAAAAGCGCGAGTATACAAAGTCAATTGCGCTGGTGTGCAAGATAGAGCCCTGAGTGTTACAGACCAACAGAACGACACACACACTGACAGACCGACAGACAGACAGACAGACCGACAGAAAGACAGATAGATTGATAGATGGACAGACTGCAGGGAAAAAGTTGTCACTTCAGCTGGTTCAGTGACCAAATAAGTGTAGAAAAGGGGCTGACACGCTCCTTCAATGTCCTATACGCTACTGGGAATGATTAATGAAGGAAAGAAAATAGAGAATGAGGTGGAGTGGGAGAAATGAAAGGATGAAGAACAGAGCAATGAGAAGTAAAAGAGTGGGGAGGCCAGGAAGACTAGTGAAAGATGGAGGGGAGGAGTGAAAAAGGAGAAGAGAGGAAAAGGGGGAGTGGGGAAAATGGTGGGAAAAAAGCAAGCAAAGGGGGTGATGAGAATGGAGGGAGTGAGACAGAGATGGAGAAAGAAATTAAGAGAGGAAGTGGAGCGGAGAGGGCACCAGTGCTGGGACGATTGATGGAGCTGCAACACTGGAGGAATGAGAACACTGTTAAACCCCTGTGACCTTATCAAAGACAAACACAGCATGCATCTCAAGTGGACCTGCTCCCCGCCGGAGCCCAGTAACTAAGACTCAGTCACTTTCAATACGTCACATCTCATACCCAAAGCTTGGATGGCTTGGATAGCTTGTTCCCTCAAGAAATCCTGCAATTCTATCAATTTCCCAATTGAATTTTGTGTCTATAATTTAAAATGCAGATTCAAATACATATAAGGAAGATAAAGTGCTATTACAGCTACTACTGAATAACTAAATGATAACAGACTCCACCGCATTTTAATGTTTAAGAATGTGACACCAGCACCATAGGGAGATATGGCTCTGGTCACCACCAGTTCACCACATGACTGGATGGATGACCTCCTGTAAGCCGCTAGATGATCTCCCACTCACATAATTTTCATCTCCTCCTCTTCTTCATGTAAAATGAAAAAACTGTGATCTTAAAAGGTCAAATGATACCCCAACTTCTGTTTTTTTAGTATTAGTAAACCTACATCCTCTCCTATGCCTAACCTACCACACAACTGCTACTAAAAGAACACGTCCCTTGACTATGTCTGGATGACACAATCCTGTAGTCTGTTAGCATCGTGTGACATTTGCCTTGCAGACTCATCTAGCGGTGGCCTTACCACACTAGTCTGTTCTCATGCATGTAGGATGTGTGTGTGTGTGAGCCCACATGGAGGCGGTTGCCGGGGCGATGGTAAACATACCTCAGCCCTGGGGGAGGAGAGCAGATCAGTTTTGGGCTTGATGGTTTTCCTGTAGAGTAAGAAAGAGGAAGGTTTGGCTTGGGACACTGGGTGACGTGTGATGTGTTAACTCCTGCATTATGACACCATCCACATAGAGGAAGCTCTTACACAACATGGACACATTACTGGAACAGGAGATTTTTTATTCACATCTGCCAACAGCTGTCCAGCTGTGCTATCACAATAACTGTGAGGGCAGTGCCATTTCACAGGTGGAGCCGTGGCTGTATTTCAGCATAAAAAAGTTGTGTATAAGTGCATAAGTGTGTATTGTAGAAGAGTGTGTGGTGTGGTGTGAGGGGTTCCTAGAAGAGTGTGTGGTGTTGTGTGTGTTGTAAGGAGTTCCTACACGCGGCGTGTGGGGGGTCTGAGGCGACGCAGGGCCCGTGGGACCTGCTGGCTGTCAGAGTCCGTCTGGTAGAAGAACATTCTGATCAGATCATCCAGCAGAACCCATGTGGGCAAACCGAGTAATCTCTGAAACACAGCAGGAGACGGAGAGGCAGATTAGCATATTAATCAGGCCTTATTATCAAGTCATTAAACGATTCAATAACAACACAATACTCTTTCTCAGGCCTTTGTTTTCAGTGACACAGCGTGAGAGGAAACAGTGAAGAGAAAAAGAGAAGTGATCAAGAAAGGGAACTGGGAGTCTGAAAGCATTCAGTTGAAACATAAACGAGAAATGTAAATGGACACCTCTATAAGATGAGAGTCTGAGGCAGAGAGTGCAAAATAAATGAGTCAGGGAGTGAGAAAGATTGAGGGAGAGAGAGAGAGAGAGAACCATTTGGCCTTTTAAATGCCGTTTAACCTCCAGCATATGCGGTAAGACCTATTCAGACAGCTTCTCTTCAGGTGATAAAAGACCAGAGCGTCAAGTGCTAGCACTTCCCCCCACCTTCATGTAAGTGTTGAGCTCTGGGATTCTTTTCTCGGCTATCTCCTGCTTATTTCCCATGAATACCTTCCCTGCGAAGAAACAGGCAGACGTTAGGAGGAGTCGATTCCCAGGAGTCGTTTAATCAACAGCCTGGGGGATGTGGAGATGGAGATTCCAGTAAACAGAGTTATTAGTTGCCGTAATGAGATTTTAATACTCAGTCTTCCATAAATAAAATACATTTACATGTAATGAAACAAACAAGTATTAAGTTGAACACTGAAATATGTTGGTAGCCATGTCTATTCTGATGCATATGCCTCCATAATGAGTTCCAATTAATCAATGGGATTTAAAATATACATAAAAGAAAAAAAATACTTATGAATTCTCATAGATTAAAATGAGCGCTGCCTCCAATTCAGAGAAGGCCATTTCCAACTGCCGTTAAAAGAAATTTAGTACCATCTTAATGACGTGCAATAATCTCTTTCCCTCAGTTGCTCTCACACATCCTCTTCGGCTGTCTCAACTAATGGCTCTCAATCAAACTCTCGCAGTCTAAATAAAACCTAAGGTGCTTTTACAACGGAAACTTTGGTCTGATGTCTTTTTCTCATTAGATTCTGATTTAACAAACTGTATTGTTCGTTAATGGAACAACGTCCTCCATAACAAATGAACACATCAAAGGCGCATACATGTACAAACACACACACACACACACACACACACACACACTCTCTCTCTCACACACACACACACACAGTCTGTATTCCATCTCCTCCAATGGGAGGGTGTAATGTTCTGATCCATTATAACAGGCCATAAAACCCAAATCAGCCATGCGCCACTGGCTGCGCTGGACACTCAAGAGAAGACTTTACTGCGTGAAGGAGCCCACTGACAATAAGATGCTGTGATTCGCTGCCAAGCGTTGGCCTGCTGCACACACCCTGGAGAGAAGCAGACAGGCAGTCAGAGAGAGAAAGACAGGGAGAGAGAGAAAGGGAGAGAGAGAGAGGGAGAGTGAGAGGGAGAGAGAGACACACAGAGAGAGAGAGAACCATGGGAGGAGAAAGGATTGCATTGCTGATATGGAAGTCTAAACGGATTTGTTGAGTTTTGACTGTAATGTTGAGTATCTGCTGCAAGAACAAGCTTTCATTGTATTAGGCAAAGCATCCACAGTCCGACACACCTGCTCCAATCAGCAGATACTCTGCCAACTGCATTCCAGAAAAGACATCTGGTAAAGAAAGCTAGAAGAGTGAGAGACATTAAGGTGAGCATGAGTGAAAGAAAGAAAGAAAGAAAGAAAGAAAGAAAGAAAGAAAGAAAGAAAGAAAGAAAGAAAAGAACCCCACAGAGACACTAATTCATCAAAGTGCAAACACTAACAACTTGTCAAGTGCAAACACTAACAACTTGTCAAAGGACACTCCAAAGGAGTCCAAAGGTCACCCCACTCTGTCCTTCATCCGTTTGAACTGTCTGGTCGTTACCTCATATTCTTAATACTGACCCACCATTTCCCATCACTCTCTGTCTGCCACCTGTCAAAAAGGCCTCTTGAAAAAGCTGAGCAGCAGCAGCGCCCTGCGCTCCACATCAGCATTCTCTTATCTGGGCAGGCCAGGATTGATTACGGGAGATACAAGGGCAGCACAAGGCACAGTCAGTCTACAGGGACAGCTGCCAATACACAAACATAATTAGGTTCGCAACTGCTAAGCTAATTACTCATAGTGTACCCAGGGCTGTGCAGCATCTCTCCTCTTCTTCCTCCCCTTCCTTCCTCTGATTTTATTATCTTAAAGAGAATACTTATTCGTCCCAACCTTCTTCCTTTATCCGCCTCTTATCCGTGCGGTCCATGACCACCTCCAAGTGTCTCTTAGTGTCAGGACATGACTGTCTAGCACTGTCTAGCAAAGTGACCCTTGTCTAAGTATAAGTATATACGTATATATACTCTTTTGATTTTGGTCTCTGTAAAAACACACACAGCACACAGTGAACAATATGTTCACTATAGACACAGTGAGGTGAAGCACACACTAATCCCAGCGCAGTGAGCTGCCTGCATCAACAGCGGCGCTCGGGGAGCAGTGAGGG
This sequence comes from Alosa sapidissima, assembly GCF_018492685.1. Classification (NCBI taxonomy): domain Eukaryota; kingdom Metazoa; phylum Chordata; class Actinopteri; order Clupeiformes; family Clupeidae; genus Alosa; species Alosa sapidissima. The sequence continues at coordinate 2,322,024 of NC_055965.1, read as the reverse complement.
GTTAGGTGCCTTGCTCAAGGGCACTTCAGCCGTGCCTACTGGTCGAGGTTCAAACCGGCAACCCTCCGGTCACAGGTCCGAAGTGCTAACCAGTTGGCCACGGCTGCTGAATATGAGCTGAACATAATCATTATGTTTATGGGTGCATGAAAGAATGAGTAATAACTAATCTAAAGAGCTTGGTGTAGTTGGATCCCTTAGCAGAGGGACAGCTGTTAAAGGGTGTAATGAGCATTGTGGTTTGCTGGTGAAAAACAGAAAGACGCACCTGGCAGGGTGGGGAGAGTGCATGAGCCTGATTGAGCTCCGAGCTTGACCTCCATACTTTGATGTAGGGTGAAGAACTGGCGGTAGCGTCTGTAAATCAGGTACTTGCTACCTCCCTTAGTCTTCACCTCTATCACAAATTGCTAAGAAAATCAGATGAGAGAGAAAGAAAGAGAAAGTGAGTGAGAGAGAGAGAGAATGAACAAAAAGTTAGTGACCACTGAATATTGCTACTATGCTATTACTGGTAATTATCTATAAAAAAAAAAAAACCTGTCTGATGAAATGAAGAGAAATTTCATATTTCCATCAGTATCCACTATATCTTGGTACCTGCATGTAGGCCTACGCTGCCTATTTACATGTTCCAATACATGTACTAATAACTGGGATTAGGAATTACTATAACAGTGGCATTAAATTAATAGAAAAGACACATTTTAACAGAACTTACATAGTAGACAATGAACCCCTTCTTCTCCACAATGTCTGCTATGGTAGCACTGATGGGTATGTTATCTGGAAGCTGATCAAAGTCACTGAAAAGGAGAAATGGATAAAAAGAAATAGCTATTCAAAAAAAGCCCATAAATTAATTAAATTATTCAAACTCACACACCATAAAGGACCACACAACTGCATCACACCACAACCTCAACATCATCTATTATTTAAACCAAATACATAAAACTAAGTTGTATAGCCTACAGGTTAATAGATAAACTGGAGGTAGCCTACAGCTTTAGACAACTAAGAAGAACGCAAATGTTCACTGAACCAGCAGTTTAACATAACGCTTAACAAAAATACCGAGAGAAAGAACAGATATCCGCGCGGACACATTTGTCAAATAGTAGACTTCACATATTACCATCTGAAATGCACAACAGCATTAGTTGCATGTCTTTCAAGTTACCTACACAGTTCGGTCGGCTTTTTGTTCCGTGACTATGCAGTCAAGGCCTACAATGAAATAAAATGAATAGACACACAAGCACATCTTACCTTTCATCTCGTAGTTGCCGCGGAAGCGCCATGATGGTCGGGGGGTTTGGTTTCTACGCTGAGGTAAAGGTTTGATTTCTACGCTGAGGTTAAGGTACAAAATCAAGGCTGTGCGGAACAAGGTCCGTTTGGGTGCTGAACCAATGACACAGATGTCGCTCTTTCTCCAATTTGAAAGCAGGAAGCGAAATTTAAAACTAGATGTACCGCATAGCGGTACAAAATATGACCGCCGCTCAGTCCTGTACATCCGTTCCGCGAAAATAAATCACACTTCAATTTGTCTCCATATTTTACTCCATCCCCCACTCTTGAAACTTTTGTGTATGCTTGTTTGGCATGCCTGAGTGTGTGTGTGCGGCTGCACAGAAAGTACCCTACTGGTGCTGAAAAGGTGAATAGATTGTAGAATAGCCAAAGAAGATGTAGAATTGTTATAAAAACCTTTAAAATCTCTAAACAATCACAAGTAGGGCAGTTCATCACAGTTCAACCATTGCAACTGGATTGATGAAAGGTCACTTACACCTGTAGGCTACATTGTATTTGGGAAAAGCAAAAGGTATCAGCATAATGTTATTTATTTATTTATTTATTTATTTTTTATGTATTTTTAAACAAAAACATCTCTGTCAGTTCCATGCCGTTTTCAACAGCTATCAAAAACAAAGGTCATTTTTGGATGGATGGATTTTTTGTGAATGTTTCTTCTTCTACATAAGATTTTAGTCATCTTTAGTTCATGTAATACTTTATTGTCAATGCACAAATTAAGTAACAGTAGTCTGAAACGTTATTGTTAATGCACAAATTAAGTAACAGTAGCCTAGTCTGAAACGAAATGCTGTTTTACATCTAACCAGTGGTGCAAATAACTGACATGTCCAAATGGGCCTTGATGAAATGCGTCGCTAGACTGTTCATACACATTTTAACGGGCCAAAGTTGAAGAGCTTTTGTCCGTTATTGTTAGTGCAAATATAGGCTGATTCATGTTCCCTTGCATTGTTTAACTGAGGTCGGTCCGTGTAACGCTTTGCAGTGCTTTGTTCTATTTGTTCCATCCATCGGGTCCAAATAAAAAATGTGTTCAATAATCCAATTTTCAATTTGTTTTAACTGGTCAGCAAATAGATAATTGCTGCTATTTTCTAAATGTGTCATTAGTCACGCAAGATAAAGAAAACAGAAACTGGATTGGAAACAAAAGTAAAATTCAGTTAATATTGGATTTTGGCCCCTTTTTTTTTACTGTTTTTGTTGGGCTGAACCACGCGTAGGGGTGGGTGACCTGATAGATATTGGCGCGCGGTGTTGGTGATCACATTTTATCAGCGGATGTAGAGCATAGACTGTAAAAAATAGATGTAGAGATGGAGGGCTATCAAACACAGTTCCGCTTGCATCAAGGTGCCAAGCGATTGATAATGTCAGCTCGAGATCAGAACTTCAGATGCAGAGGGAGACATTGCTGCGTCCTGACACTTATGAGTAGGCCTACGTGAGCCCTAGTAGCCTACAGGCCAATGTAGGCTATTTGCTGTTGAAATTAATAAATGGATAAACGGATAAATTAGGCTCACCGTTGTGTCTTCGTTTAGCCTAATGAAACCTAGTCTAGCGTAAAGCGTTAAATAAGCAAAAATACCATGTCAAACAGTGCTCGGGGTAGCCTGTATAGCCCGGTATAGCCAAGACTGACGTCGATGACATTCTGCTTTGGGGAATTATTTGCTATGGCATGGCTATGGTATTCAAATATAGGCTACTGTAGATATGTTCAACATAGGCTGAAAGTTATGTTTAACGTGCCTTCTCCCAAAAAGTTTGTCATTAATCTCTAAAGTAATGAGTCAAAATCACAAACAACTTCAGGCGGCGCTCCCTTCCACCATCTAGCCTGGCCCAGCTAGATGGTGTTCTCCCCCCGGTGTTCGTGGTTCAGTCCAATCACAAGGGCAAAAAAGGAAAATTAGAAAATTGACGCATCATTTCAATTTTTAACTTCTGAACAGAAAACCGTAACTGTGCTCAATTGAAAATCAAAATAAGCAACAATAACCCATTTACTGTGCCGTCCTAAAGAATGGATAACGGATTTTTAAGCCTATTTTTATATTTTTTCATGTGAATTCTGCAAATAGAACATAGCACTGCAAAGCGTTACACGGACCGAGGTCCATGGCTAGTCTGGCTTTCATCAGACCAAGCTCAATCTTTTAAGAAATCAAAAAATAAATAGCGGGCAGATCAGGCTGGGTTCACCCAGCCTAGTCCATAGGCACCCGATATTGTTTAATTTTCCGATTGAGATATACACGCTCTGGCTATTCTAAATGCAAAAATGCATCAAGGGAGTTATGACAAAACGGTAACTAACAAACTAGATCCTAATAGAAAGCTGTTAGCTTCCCTAAGCTACAGGTAGGATTATAAGGTAGGCCTATTGACAACATAAATTGTCAATAGGCTATGCTGGCGACACAAATAAAATCTCCTTTGGAAACCAATGGCTTACGCCTTACAGTATCAAGCGGACTTAAACTGTCATATCGTGGCGAAAAGTTGTAATAACATTCACGCAGCTCCATGAGTCAAGGAAAGCGCGAATGAAGTAGCCACTTCTAAATGGGACCCACTACACAGTAGCTTAAGGTGTTTTGCTAAAGCAGCCATAATGAAATGAAGGTGTCATTGTTTGGATACTTCACACACACGTGCTTTTTAATTTCACAGACTACAACTACCAAGCTGTAATCAAAGCACATCGATTCCCCTCTCACACCCTGCACGCACTTAAAACAAAATAAACAGGCGTCTCAGTCTCACGCATGTATAGGCAAAACTGTATCAGACCGGTGTAACGTTGGTAAATCTTCCATTGCACAGAATGATTTTGTAGCACGTGCAATAAATGACAGTCGAAAGATACAAACAGTGCTGCTATACATTTGCTTGGTATAACCGCATTTATAGTTTTCTACAAATGCAATAAATCAAATGCCTCCATCACTCAACCAACGCTAACGGTAACATTACCTAGGTCCTTATTGATATTACAAGATTAACGTACCTGCAGTAAAAACCAAGCATGTCCGATAAACATCCTCAGATTTATTTCGGCTTCAAGAAGAAATGGGAATTACACTTCATGTGAACATCGTCCTATCCTTATTAGATGTTCGCTGCGGTAAATTACAGTCCTTGTATGAAGCGTCCATTGTTTTTTCCAACCCACTTTTAACTTCCAACAAAATTACGTCTCACTGCAACGATGCGCCATCTAGTGGACAAACGACTACTTCTCGCCAATACTGAAAATGCAGCCATGATGATGATGATGAATATTTATTTTGGCTTTCTTTTAATCCTACTGATTTTCATTTTTTACCGGGGGGGCAAATCACAAATGAGTGATTATGAGCCAGGTTGATGTGGGCCCTTGAGACCAACATACCATAAAAGATTCACAGAGAACTGTGTCTGCCCTACCCTCCTTTCGGGGGGTCCAGTCCAGCGGGGGGGCTGCAGATGAAAACGAAAAATGACGGTTCCATGCTATCCATGTGGGGGTACATGCCCACCAAGTTTTGTGTACCCCGGTCTTTCAGTGTCCCGGGAATCCTTGTTGGTGTACGTCACTAAATGTACACATAAATTATTTTATTGTAAGGCCCCCCATGAACGAAAGTACACAAAACTTGGCATGCATTCAGAGGGTGTCATAATGATCCTACACTTTTAATTTCGTGCAGTTTTGACCTTGTCAGAGATATTGAGATGAAAACACCTAATTTTTACTTTTTTGTGTTTAACTAGGTGGCGCTATACATGAAATGAGTGGTTATGGAATGGGTTGACATGGCCCCTTGAGATCAACATACAAAAAAAAAATGGTCCTCCTAAACCCTACGGTTTTCGAGATATTCACAGAAAACTGTGTCTGCCCTACCCTCCTTTCGGGGGTCCAATTCAGCGGGGGGGCTACAGATCAAAACGAAAAACGATGGTTCCATGCTATCCATGTGTGGTTACATGTCCACCAAGTTTCGTGTACCCCGGTCTTTCAGTGTCCCGGGAATCATTGACGGAAATTTGGGCATGCCAAAAAGAAAAAAAAACAAAAAAAAAAAAAAAATTAAAAAATCTGACTAAACCTATATGACCGCCGCTTCGCTGCGCAGCGGTCATAATTACGAAGTGATGTGAGAGGAGGCTGTATTAAGTGCAACTAAAATTAGGCTACTTTATTTTTAATGTTGGGGTTCGCCTAATCAGTTGAGAACTCCTGAAATAGTTTATTTATAGGCTGTTTGTGGAGGCTTCTTCTACCAAACAGAAATATTTTAAATAGCTACCTTGCTTGATAGTAGTTACAAATATGTTATGTATTACTGTAGGCCTACAGTAAACTCATATTGATTAGAAATGTAAGCTAGGCCTATATCAGTTATGTTTTGCTCTAGAAGCTCAAAGCCCATGAATGTAGCCTATCATTTAATTAAAGTCACAAAGGCCTGCAAAAAGAGGTAAAAGGTAGGCCTACTTCTGAGACAATGTGGCAAAACATGTGTGAGTCACAGAATGTAGGCCTAATGTTATGATATTCAGTTTACATACAGCCTACTGCTGAAACTGAAAGATATTTTATAGGCTACCAACCAAACAATAAGTGAAAGGTGGACATACAGTAGAATACTGTACCAGAGAATTGAACTCAGTTCCCCGATAAGGAACAGTCATTAGCTTAAAAGCCAATGATTATTATGTACTTTCCTTTATTTAGGATTGAACAAAACATGAAATGACAATGCCATTGTATGACTTCATCTGAAATATTGTAGGCCTAGGTGCAGTATGCAATTCTAATCCAATAAGTTGTTCAGATTCCTCAAACTGCTCTTCATGGTCTTAGTTGTCCATTCAGTGTGTGCACTCAGTAATAGTCTGATGTGTATACTATATGGTGTGGGTTAATTCAATGGCAAAACATCAACTACTTTCCACCATCATTGCAGATAAGGTGAAGATCAGTGATAGTTGTCATGGTAACCAGAAAGTGGCCTCTGATCAAACATGGATTATGATGAAAGTAGAAGAAGCTGTGAAGTGGGTCGAAGGGTCGGATGGGTTGGATATACAAGTTTATGAAACTAACCCTGAACTTTCAACTTTTTGAGACAAACATTCTACCAGTGCCAAGGGAATACTGATTGTAAGCAGAACCCCTGACCCAAGTGAAAGCTTCACACAGATGAATATACACATGACGCAACGCAACAAAGTCTTTATCTGGGGCTCAAGTGGAGGCCATGCCCTCAGAACCCCCTTTTGTTTGCTGTGCCATAATGTCTCCACTAGATGGCGTTACAGTGGAGTCATTCCTTGACTTCCAAATTCGGTGTACAAGGTGTTTTAGGGCAAGTTGAAATTTAAGAACACATGGCACTCAGCAGTAGTTACAGTTTGATCAAACAAGGCATCATTTTCAAGTCTTTTTGTTAGTATGTCCTGTTATATTAGATAATATTCAGCAGCACTTCACTTAGACAGGGAAATGTCATGTTGGGTTTTGTGTGTGTGTGTGTGTGTGTGTGTGTGTGTGTTGGGGAAGGGTTGGCGGGGGGCATACTTATACATTCCATATTTATGTTTGTCCCACAATAAAGCCTTACCTTTAAGAGACAAGACTTCATACACCAAAGCTATGTCCAAAGCAATCGCGGCAAGTGGCAGCAAATGTGACCTTAATACACACGCAAGCAAATCTTACGACACTACTGTTCAGGACGAATTTAACTCCAAGGTCATGGCAGCTGTGAGATTTTTTCTACTCATGATCGTGTGAAGAGTGAAGGATGATACTTTGTACATGTGCAAATAATTCTCTCTCTCTCTATGTATGTGTGTGTGTGTGTGTACTGTTACAGCTTGCCACTTCAATAAGAAATGGTGTGAATGTCATGATTAGGACACATGGCTGTGCAAAAAAAATACGGATTGACTGACGTGCTGGCACACTGTGCTAACATACACATGGTCATGTTCACATTGTTGACACCATGTCCCTCCAGAAATCTGAGGAGAGAAAGAGTGACTTAAAAAAAGAAAATAGAAAACAGTTGAAGGATGAGGCTGACATTGATACTGTAGGAACAAATATCACACAGGGCATACCATGAAAGCAGCAGTTCACAAAATCTATTACTGTTATTAATTGCTTTGGTAAATCTCTCAAATCGTCCTTAACACTTCCTACAAGACCACCTCAAAAGCCTGTAACTCTCAAAATAATTACTTTATGTCTGAAAAATTACATGGATAACTGAACACATCATGGATATTTATGATTAAAGTAAAGTCTTTTGAGAAATCAGTTGAGAAAAATTAGAAAAAGTGTCGACTTTAGGATATTTTTAAAGCTGTTTTACTTAAACTAAATATGAGCTTATTTATTGTACTATTTAATGAATGTGTCATCATGCTGTTGTTGCACAAATGAAGAGCCTTTTTTAATATGGCAAAAAAAATCATCATTAGGCTGATTTAAGTCAGTTTCATTAGGTTTCAGTTGGTCTTGATGGAAACTCACCTTGATTTCAGGATCATGAGTAAAGCAGCGATAACATGGTCAGAGACACAGATGCAGAGACACACACACACACAGACACACACAGCTGTGGCCCATTTCTGCCCAGTGTGCTGTCTCCCATTCTGCACCTGTTTCAGGGAGAGATCCCCCACACCTGCTGGAGTAGCACTACAACAGTAGCAGCATTACGCATTACCTAAACCTTTTAAGCCTTCCTGTCTCTCTCTCTCTCACACACACACACACACACACACAGATAAAGACACACACGCACACACACATGCAGGCAGGCAGGCACGCACACACAGACACACGCACACACACACACACACACACACACACACACACACAAACACACACACACACTTTAATTATTTACTATTCTGTTTTTAGGTAGCTTTTAAAATGGTGTATTACTCCAATGTTTACTCATATCTCATTAACTAGGGAATTTAAACAACTGACCTCGGGAAGGCTTCTCCAAGTGCTTTATTAATATGGCTTATTATCATCCTAAACATTTAACATTACTAACATGTCTGCCCTTCAGTCCTTCCTGCTCTGTGGTGGTTCATGTCCACTGTAATGTCCATGCCAAACGTCCATCTATTCTGTCCTCTGTGCGTCTCTCTCTCCATATTGCATGGACGTTATTGCATAGATGTTTGTTGGTTGCTTTGCGTATCTGTTTCCAGTGCTATTTATGTCCTTCTGTGTCCTCCCTCTCCCTTTCTCTCCCTCTCTTCCTGCTCTCCTCAATCTCTCTCTCTCTCCTCTTTTCTCCTCCAAAGCCTGCCTCCAAGAGTGCCCACAGCAAAGTGCTGAGGCAGGGAAATGTAATCGGGCACTGGGGAAAATAGCGTGATAGTGTGGCACTCCCTGGACACACTGAACACAGGGGGCAGGGAGTACAGTTGAAACTGACCAGAGGGAGGACAAGTCCTCTTTGTCAGCTCTTACCTTTCCATGAGCTCCACTCAATGCTAACTTCACACTAGACGCACCATAAGTTTATTCCAACCGTAAGCGGTCATTTTGTACATTTTGTACTTTCTAAACAGTCAAAATGATCATCTTTAAACCATTGCTGTTTTAGCAAGGTATGGAAATATACATAAAAGAACAAGTGTTTAGAACTCATAGGAGACTTTGGGCTGAAATTGAGGTTGACTCATTCTCACTTCTTTTCCTTCACTGAACAAAATAGGAATAGATCAATAGTATTAGCTATTCTACTTAAGTATTATTTCTCAAAAGTACATCACAGCATGCTATTGGGTCATGGATTATGATTTTCATCTGTGATTTGCTATTTCTGACTGCAGTCTATTTTTTATTCGCTATATTTTCACCTTGACAGTTAACAAATATTATCTTTGCGTTTGATCTAAGAAAGACAGAGAAATGATATCTAAACACCTATAGGGACAGAGTTTTGATTTCTACCACACAGGGTGCCAAGACACCAACTGCACAGCCTTGGAGGCCTCTTTAAAAGGCAAGCTCCTTCTGACGCAGCTCAGGAGACTGTCTCTATATTAGCTAAGCTCCAGGGTTCATCAGATTACTTGCCTCCTTTTTCTCCTCCTGCCTTCCATCATTTCATCTTTCAGCCTCCCTTGACATTCACAGCCATGCTCCTGATTGTCATGGGAACATAATATCAATATTCAAGGCCCTGGGTGTTTTGTGGACATAAGTAGATACCAAAGGACATACAGTGTCTGGGCAGAAACTCGAGAGAGAGAGACAAGAGGAAAAGACAGAGACGAAAGGAAGGCAAATTTAGGACGAGAACTTGATATCTCTTTGTGTGTGTGTGCCAGGGCTTGAAACCAATACTCGCTCCCATGCCAAATGTGGGTGAAAATGGACTGCTAGAGGTTTGCTGCCTCTCAGCCAGAAGAAATTAAAAAGTGAAGCTAAATTATTTCTGCGGACATATAGTCACATTGTGGTGACTGTACACTTTTAAAGCTATTTAAAATAACTATTTTAAAGTACCTGTTCTCTAAATGTAGTTTAAGACTACCTATAAACTGACTTTTAATGGTTGCTGAAGATTCTTCTAGACCCCTAGGGGGTTGTATGTATTTAAGATTTGGTGGTGACTTTATGGCCGCCATTACTACAGGGCAGAGTGGGGAAGCTGTGGAATGGAGTCCCATCTGTCATATGTGATGAGGTGAGTGGGTGATGAGGTGAGTGGGTGTCAGGTGGAGGCTGGGGGCATAAGGACAGACCCCTCCCAACCAGTGAACTTGAGGAGACACTATACACAAACAGACAGAAACACTTCAATGTGTCACCTTAATGTCAAGTGACAGCATGCACACCAATGAATTTCTCTTGTGGCCTTGGTTGTCAGCAGCTCAAAGAAAAGGAGGCAATTGTTAGTTTGGTTAACAGAAAGAGAGACCAACTAACCTGCGAGTTCCCCTGTGAGATGAGGTTGATAGAAAAGAGAGAAAGACAGAAAGAGAGAGAAAGAAAGCGCGAGAGAGAGAGGGTCAGAGAGCGAGAAACTCTGTGCCAATGCTTGTAAAGGTGCACATAGAACAAAACACATGGGAATTTATAGTCTGAGAAAGGCTTATTATTATTATTATTATTATTATTATTATTATTATTATTATTATGTGATAGATGAAGGGGAAGTCATCCTGGGATGTGTTTGCCTGCATGGGCCTGTCCTGTTGCTATACAGTTTCTTTGTGTGTCTATTTTAATAGTTATATACATGGGACTAGAGCAGTTACTCTGTCCATCAGCACCGTTGGGATGGGACTGGTATTGAAACAGGAACACAGGAGGGTGTGGCATTTGGAAGCTGCGGGTAATGGGGAACCGGACTTTATTCCCCGAAAGAGTGTACTTATATTCAGCTGTTCTTGTTGTGAGTTCATTTCAACCGCAAACACACAACAACACCAGTAAAGCATGTTTGACAAGACTGATATGAAGAGGGAGGGAGTGACAGAAAGATATACAGAGAAAGACCGATAGACTAAGAGGAAGCAATGGAATGACAAGTGATCACAGGCATCCCCAGGAAGGGATGTGAGCTAACTGAGGAGGGTCAGATTTGAGTGCTCCTGAGATGAGGGGGGAGGGGGTAGAAATACACAAAAATAAAATATGACAAAAAGAGAGGGATGGTAAAGATGAAAGACACCAATGCTGAAATGCTGAAGATGAAAAAGAGTTCAAAATGACTACAGCAAGGTGGAGGGACAGATCTGGAAACAAAGAGCAAGCAAGAGAGAGTGGAGAGTTTGGGCTCTGATTATTAATAGTGCAGTGAGTGTGGTTTCACACTGGGCGCCACACACACACACACACACACACACACACACACACACACACACACACACACACACCTTCCCTCTGTCCTGGGCTGGGACCCTCTAGATCTCCTAAAATGGACCAGGGTATATAAGAGAAACAGTGGCCCCTCCAGCCCACCTCTGTCTCATTCTCTCTCTTCACTCTCCATCCTCAGCTCTCTCTCTCCCTCTCTCCACATCCCTCATCAAGCAGGTAAGACAGGGGTCCAAGCATGGGGGTCCTACAGAACTGAGAGGACATTTAGGGTCAGGATGTAGAAGAATCTTTTTCTTAAAATGTCATGTGTGGGATATGACTGAAAATATCATGATCAGACTTGCATGGAATCTCTCACTGGCTGATGTCAATATTGGTTTCGTTTGAATTATTAATTATCAGAGGTAGTATTGATGAACAATTTCTTCAAGATGTCTTCAGTCCTAAATCATTACTACATCAGAGCTAATTTATTTATTTAACCCAAAACATATGTGGTTGGTGTGCTGAATTCAATTTGATATTTGATTCTTATTTCAGAATTAAATATACTGAATCAGTAATTTATTTAAATTTTAAATTATAACAATAATCATACTATACCAATTGTTCCACTCTGTGATATTGTAACATATCTCATTAAATATGTATGATCTCTTTCCAAATTCCCTACAAGTGTGAACTACAGTATGTAACAATATATTTGCAGCAAAACTACTCTTGTCATCACTTATATATATCATGAAGATTAGTGCAATCCCATTTTAGGTGAGGATTAATGGAAGTGACACCATTTTGTATGCCTATATGATTTAGCATAGATTAGCTCAAATACAAAATTAAGTAATAGTTCTCTTCATTAAATTAAACAGCATATTGAATATGAGATAATATGTTTTAAAAATAATAACATGCAAGCACTTTAATATGTCATTTTATGTACAATATAAATGCTCCTCTTAATGATGCTTCAGTAGTAGTTGTTGGATGTGAGGTTAAATAACCCAGTCAGTAAAGTGTTTGTTGAGGTCAAACTCTGCGCTCTCTGGAGAGGATAGCCACTCTGTATTGCCAAGGGACTCCAAATGTCATGAAAGTTTATCCTCTGTGATCTCAGCCTTGGTTTACGTGTGCACATACATATGCAAGACACATTCACACACACATATGCGTGCATGCACACACACACACACACACACACACATCCAGACAGAGGGATAGAGTTCCTCGTGCAGCATAACACATTCTCCAGAGATCTTTTTTCTGCCCAACCCACCACTCATACTCTAGGAACTTCACTCCACACACACACTTCTTTGACACACACTTTCTTTGAAACTCTCTCTCTCTCTTAAACACACACACACCCACACACACACACATGATGTTTATGCTGAAGTGTTTTTGTGCTGAAGTAGCTCAGACATTAAATACCAGACTAAGGTGTCTTTGTACTGTGGTTTCAGCTTCACAAACACTGGATAGGAAAGATGTACTGTATAGGAAAGACAACAGCAATCTTAGCAGCTGCAATTCAATGAACTTAGAAGGAGCATGTTTTCCTGTGGTCACTTAAGTTTCAGACAGATTGGCCTAATTTATTCATGACCGTGCTCTTCAACTGACCGTGGCCTTGTTTTTATACCAAAATAACCGTGTGGCATAGTGAAGACATCTTATGAGTAACCCGAGGCACCGGCAGCAGTGTTTGACTTCGGCTCTCAGTTGTTCAAAGGGACCCGAGGCAAAGGAACACTGGAACCAACAAATAAGAACGCCGGACAGGAAGGAGACGGCAGCTCTCAGGGTTACGCTAGAAGCCGTCAGTGCAGATAAGAGTAATTGAAGTAACGGCCGTGTCCAGTATCCCAGGCCCGCGCCCAGCCACTCATGATTGTTGGTGTAACGGTGCCAGTGGAATTGGATGGGTTTACTCCTGCTGATTCTTGAATTACTGAGGATCTGACAGGGAGGTACTTTGCTGTATGACAATTACGACAAGGTGCCTTTACAATGGCTCTATTCATTGAGTTAGGACAACATGCATAAAGATATATTGCACCTTCCAATGTCGTACTTGTGTTGACAGGAGGTCTACCAGAATGAATCAAATATCTGCTCATAATCTTAAGCTTACATGCTTTAATACAGTAATATAATATATAGATTTATATATATAGATGTGCAGTAAACTGACCGTTTTGAGCAGCAATGTTTGGTGTCTGTGTGCATACAGTACTTACAACCAGTCACTAGTCCATCCATCACTCAGCAGTAGTGGGGTGCCAATGGGATCCTGCAGAGATGCTTTGGCAGGTGTGAAGGCACCACAGACAAAAACAGACTAGACATCATCAGTGAAAGATCTAGTGAGAGTGTTAGAGGCCGATCATAGCTCGCCAGTGGTTTGTAAGCAAATGTTTTACAGCATTAGGGATATTGATAGGAGCCACAAAGACCAGGCTGGACATGCGAAGAGGAGCCACAGGGACAGTGAAAGAAAAGCATGACGCATGAAGGAGAAGTATGTGTGAAATGTAAATAGAGAAAGGACAGCCACCTGAAATCAATCCCAGCAAATAGTTCACGGGCTGAACAGGAGAGAAAAACAAATCAAATGAAGTTGGCAAACACTTCTCAGTTGGATGAGGTACCACTGTTTCTAAATGTGTGTGCACACTCAAGGGCATCTATGCATGGCATTTCTCTGGCACAAGCATGGAGAACTCTCAAGTAAATACTAATGTTCAATTTAACATAGCATCCTAGCACAAGCCTGAATATTTTGCCAAGTGTTGATATATATTTAGCATATGCAATCGTTCATTATATAATAGCTCTGTGACAAATGTCTATTCCTGAAAAAAATGTAAATGTTACTGGATGCTGCCTAGTTCACCATCATCTTTAAATAGCTTTCACTTTCTTATTTCCTTGTTTTTTAGGTGCCAAGATGGCGATGAAAGACTTTTTGAAAGAAGATGATATCAAGAAGGCTCTTGATGCATTCAAGGGTAAAAGTGCTCTTTTCTGCTTGAGACTGTGATCAGCTTATGAAAGATTTCATGATTTAAATTTCATTTTTTTTCTCAAGTATGTGACATGTGTCAGTTTACTACTGAGTGTGTATTCATGTGTAAATGTACTGGATGTGTGATTAATATCTTATCTCTACCCTGAACAGTGGCAGAGTCCTTTGACTACAGGAAGTTCTTTGACATGGTGGGCCTGAAGGCCATGTCTGCTGATAACGTCAAGCAGGTCTTCAAGGTGCTGGATGTTGATGAGAGTGGCTACATTGAAGAGGAGGAGCTCAAGTAAGAAACAACAGATGAAAACACACAAACCTAGCACACTAATACATGGCAATACAATTAACACATGTAAACGTGTGATTACTCTTTACCACTGAACAATCCTGCACTTGCTGTACATATTCACCATTTTAACAACAAGCATCCCGGACTCTCATTCAGTAACCACACACAAATTAATAAAGAACATACCCAACTGATTAGATTAGAACCAACCCTTCGAAACATCCAGTTTGATGGCATTAGGAGTTTCTGTACATGCAATGTAATGGAGTCATTAATGCACTCCCACAACGGCAAACATTATATTAATCCTCTGTATAAATGCACACACATGCGCACACACACAAACCCCCGCAGTACACTGAAGCAGTGTTGTGACGGTCGCACCCAAACTGGACACAGACTCATGAACCACGGGCGCTGACGCCTTTTGCTTGGACACACTCTATTTGGTAGGGAGGTCAGAGCTATACTTATACAGAGTGCAGTCCTGCTGAATCAATTTTAGAGCTGCCTTCTCTCCGTACATTTATGCAATTTTCCCATCAGCCCTCCAAGGGCACTGAGCGATATGGGTGCCACTGGCAGGAGATAAATATTGATCACCTCACCGTGGAGGCATTTCAGCTTGACACACACAGTCAATCTGGCCCGCAGCCGCGGGTATTAGACTCTATAGGCTGCATTTATCACCAGGAAGAACTGTCTGTCAGTGGCAGTGCCAAGCCTCTGAGGGGGTTGCCAGGTTGGTCAGGGATGACAGTGCTAAAGAGGGCAATGTGAAGCCCTAACTTGCCATGGTTGTGTTCCAGGTTTGTGCTGAAGGGCTTCTCCTCAGAGGGAAGAGATCTGTCCGATGCGGAGACCAAAACATTCCTGTCAGCTGCCGACAAGGATGGAGATGGAAAAATCGGCATTGATGGTGAGACTGAGACACCCGTTCCACGTGTCCGTCTCTATGTACACAACTGCTATAGAGGCACACTTCCTCTTAGTGATTCACATGTACATGCAATGTAATGGAGTCATTAATGCACTCCCACAATGGCAAACATTACATTAATCCTCCATATAAATGCACACACTCACATTCCAGTTGTGTCTTTCTGAGATAACTTCCAAATAGTGAACTCATCTTTATTTTATGTTGTCTTTTTTTCTTCCAGAGTTCGAAGCCCTGGTACACGAGTAACAGGCATATCCCTGGCCGCCCCCACTGGCTACCTCTCCTCTCCCTCTCCTTGACCCCGCGTCTCTCCCCCCACCTGACCCCTGTCCTCCCCTCTAGGCCTCCTGGTCTGGCGAGAGAGCCACCACCAGAGAGCTTCAGCAGGGGGCGACAGAGAGGCAGCAACCACCAACAAACCTCTCTATTTATTCCATCCCCCTTTTTATACAAACACACTGTGCGTGTCGACGTCGTCTTTTATTTAAAGTACACTATGATTTCACTTTTGCTCACCTGAACCTGAGTCTACCTATCGTAGTCTTATCACAAACAGTAGTCATTCTCTGGCCTCCCCCCTCTCCCCTCTCTCTCTGCCATGACTTGCATACCCCCCCCCCCCCCCTCCCCACCTCCCCATCCCCCTGCTGAGCGATAAAATATGATTAAATATGCCAATAAAACATGAAAATGATGACAATGAGCTTCAGTTATGAAGAGGGGAATGATCCCAATGAGAAATAAAACAATGTCTTGAGTACACTGATTGAGTACATTTATTTTAATGGCCTGGTTGTTTTAATGAATTGTGAGTTATATTGTCTCCACATGGGCAAAAATCACCAGGGCATCTTAGGACACACAATTTACAATTGCATCATTAACGTCATTGTTAGTGAAATTTGAAAGAAATGTTTCAAAAAGTCTACTTTAAAGTAGCAGTCAAATAGAAACCCACCAAACGTTCAAGACCTAAGAACACTTTCAACAGCACACCTACATAAACGTACATTTCATATACTAAAGGCAATGTTAAATATTTCATTTCATCACTTACAAGGTGCTCCTCATATCACTTCCAAAGAAGTGAAATTTATCTCACTTTGGGTCACTGCACCTAACCATTGCAGGTTTTTTCTAGATTCATTGAATCCGTGGGGCAGATCTGTCATTGGTGGTGGTTGGGCGAAGCTTCACTGTGGCAAATGGGTTGGTGCCCCTATGAGAACCCAATAAAGAAAAGTTAAGTGAGGGGAGAGGCACAAGCACACATGCACCTGCTAACACCTGTTAACCGTATGGACAAACCAAGAGCTGCGTCACCTTGGGAAGAGTGGGTTTTCTGGTAACGTCCCATGAGGAGTAGATCTCTGAAATATGGAATGTGACACACAGTCACACACATACCTTTTACTCAGTGCACTATATACAGTGATAGAAGTTGATATATCAATACTTCATTATTGTTCAAAAATATTATTAATACATTGATTAAAATAAAACATTCTATAAGCAACACATTATATAGACTACAGTACAGATGAAGCTGGCCAATGCTAACCCCAGAGCTGGAGTCCGTTTTCCTCTCAGGGAGTGGAGAGACGGGAGGTTTCAGCTCCATTGGTGTCTTAGGGGGAGGAGGCGGAGGAGGAGGAGGAGGAGGTGGGGCTGGGGGGGTGACATCAAAGCCTTTGATGTTTGGTTTGCTGTCAAAATGAGACTCGGCCCTCCTATCAGGCAAAGGAGAGACTGACCGGACGTCCACAGATGCCCTCCGAAGTGGAGTGACAGGGGGCGGGATTTCACTGTAGCTTTTCTGATTGGTTTTGCTTTCATATGAGAACTCAGGAAGGGGAGAGACCGAGCGAATGTCAACTGAGCTCCTTCGGACAGGAGTAGTCGGGGGTGGGATTTCGCTTCTGGCGTTGACTTTGTCTGACTGGTCAGCCGTTTCAAATATATTGTTCATGCTGTGGCTTCGAATAGAGGCCCCACTGCAGATAGAAAGGTCAAGAGGTCACAGAGGGAAGATGAACTCAAGCCAAAGCAATAGTGGAACTGACTGATGTGTAGAGTCAGTTGAGCTGACTGTACTATCAGTGTTGACTACATAGCTTCAGGTTGTAGTTTTCTCACCCAGAGCCTGAAGGCTGGAGGAAGTCCTCCAGGGGAGCCACATAGGCAGCGGGGAACCAGCCCTGCCTGCACACGAGGAGGACCAAGCACACACAGCAACACAACGACACCTCAATACACAACAACACCTCAATAAACAACGACACCTCAATACACCACACATAACAACACCTCAATACACAACGACACCTCAATACACCACACACAACACCTTAATACACAACGACACCTCAATACACCACACACAACAACACCTCAATACACAACGACACCTCAATACACCACACACAACACCTTAATACACAACGACACCTCAATACACCACACACAACAACACCTCAGTACACCACACATAACAACACCTCAACACACCACTCACAACAACACCGCAGTACACCTCACTGGAAAGATTCCCCCTCTAGCCACCAGGTAGCCAAATAGACTGAAATGCAGAAAGTCTCTCAGAATTAACATTTAATATGGGGTAGGGCACTTATCAAAAATATATCTTCCCAAGGATACTGTGTGCCTTTTATGAGTATATGTGTTCAATCAAATTCCTAACATCTAAGTCAGCAATTTGATGCAGTTGAGTGACAGGGACCTAGTGCAAAACAAACGTCTCTGTCAGCAATAACCTTGTGGCAGAGAGGGAGGGTGCATGCCGTAAACACCCTGACACTGTGCCAGGCTGCCTGAGCTGTGAATGACTGAGGTGCCCTGAGGCGGCCGACTCTTATCGGGGCCGGTGAAGGGCCAGTGGCGCTCACCGCAGGCTGCTGTCCAGACGGCCGTACAGCCAGCCGTTACGGGGCTCGGGCAGCAGCACGGTGACGGTGTCACCACAGGAGAAGGGCAGGAGCACGGGGTTGGAGGAGGCGGGATGGGCGAGGAGCGTCCGCATGGGCCGACCCCCACTCAGACCCAGAGACTCCCCCACAGAGCTGGAGCGGGGAACGACTGGGCAGAGGGGACGGAGCTGGGGGGGGGGGGGAGAGAGAGAGAGAGAGAGAGAGGGATAGAGAGAGAGGGAGAGAGAGAGAGGGCGAGAGGGGGGGAGAGAGAGGGAGAGAGAGAGGGGGGGGAGATAGAGGGGGGGATAGAGGGAGAGAGAGAGAGAGGGGGAGAGAGAGAAAGAGAGAGAGAGAGGGAGAGAGAGAGGGAGGGAAAGAGAGAGGGAGGGGGAGAGAGAGATAGAGAAAGAGGGAGAGAAAAAGAGATAGAGTGAGAGAGAGAAAAAGAGAGAGAGAGGGGGAGATAGAGAAGGAGAGAGAGAGAGAGAGGGAGAGACAGATAGAGAGAGTGGGAGAGAGAGAGAGAAAGAGATGGGGAGAGGGATCAAAAGAAAGGACAGTAATCTGTGTATATAACTGGTTATGTAAGCGCACCACACCCTAAAGATAATACAGAACACATGTCATAGATATGAGTGTCATGAGAATCATTAGTAATGGAGAAAGAGTCCATATATAGACTTATGTTATGTCCAGGTCATCATTCCAAACATTTTTTTACTTCTCACGCCTTCACTGAGATGGTGAGTGATTGTGAATCATGAAACAAAACCTTAAAAAATGAACACACTGGCGATCATTTCTTCTCAGGCTCTATACATGCTTGACTCTACGGCATCAGTGGTGCAATGCATTCCTCCTACCCCTGGAGGGCACTCTTCCCAAAGGCTGCTGCTCTCGTCCAACTCTATCCTCCTCTCTTTCCCCAGTCTGCAGCAGCATTGTCAGAGAGCTCCTCAGCTAAGCACAACAGAAGACAAACAAACACATGTCATGTCCTTAAGACTGCCAGGGAGTGAGATGCTTTTGCTGTCCAGTAATAGAACCATTTATTTGAATCTCCTCTGACAGTAGTGGAGCAGTGTGTCTCACTGCAAATGCTGTAGTGTATGAGGAATTGTATTCATTATGATGGAAGTCACTGCTCATCATCTCTTCCCCCTCTTCTTCTCACCTGGGCCTCTTGGTCGAGGGGTGTGGGGGTCCGTGGTCTGGCTGATCTGCTCTCATTGACCTTCTCTTTCCAGCCCTCACCTTTCTGGTGCAGTGAGGCACCTGTCTGAAACAGGCGGCACGTTCAGGTTATGCTCAGCCATTCCTAGTAAGAATGTTCCTGAATAAAGTGTGTTGAACAAATTGTTCTGAACTATAAAGGTAGAGAAGACACTGCTGCTCTGAGTGAATGTGAGGTATGAGAGTGTGTGTGTGTGTGTGTGTGTGTGTGTGTGTGTAGGCCCTATCCTATTCCTCCTGGCGCCAAGCGTGACGCAAGGCTTGTTCTTATCTTACACCCAATTCAGTGATGAAGTTTTCGCCATGCGCTCCACTTGAATTGGACATGGCGCCCACAGGTGTGTCAATTAAAGAAATAGGTGTTGTCTGGTGCCTGATCCAAAAATCGATATCTTACACACCCTCTAAAAATCATTACGCCACTGACCAAGAAAAACCTGGTCTAAAGCGAAAGGCGCAAAAGCACAGCTAAAGACGCACTGTCACAAGATGTGACCAGAGTGAAGTTAGTTTCACTTTGCCTATGAGTTCAAATAATAGATGCATGTAGGCTATACTCTGCTAGTCACACACAGGTTTTAATAAAGCAAAGTTTGGGGGAATGTTGTGTACACGGTCTTGTGTGCAAACAGATTCCTTCAAATGCACTGACTGTCAAAATTGCTTGCTGTTAAAGCGAACAAGTGTCACTCTCATTGGTTTAAAGGAAGTTACGGCCAAAACACACCCATGACTGATTAAGAAACAACCCTTTTGAACAATGCGCCTGGCCTCTGGTCACAAAACCACGGCGTTAAATTAGAGAATGTGGACTGGACACACCTTAAACTTTGTGTCTCTAACCAGGCGTTTCAGATCTCTATATCCCTGTGTTTGTGTGTTTGTGTGTGTGTGTGTTTGTGTGTGTGTGTGTGTGTGTGTGTGTGTGTGTGTGTGTGTGTGTGTGTGTGTGTGTTTTCTACCTTGTTGATGAGGAAGAGCAGGGACTGAGTGAGGCCGCAGTGTTTCTCTGCCAGGAAGCGGTAGCGTCTCTCCTCCTCTTTCAGGATCTCATGGTTACTCTGTCTCAGATACTGCATGTACTCACTGCTCTCCTGAACCACACACACACACAAACACACAAAGCAGAGACACACACACACAAAGCAGACACACAGACACACAGACAGACAGACACACACACACACACACACACACACACACACACACACACACACACACACACACACACACACACACACACACAGGCCTTTCAGTGCTGTAGTAATACTACAAGAGCTTCCCAACTAAGCTAATGTAAGCAGAATTAGTGACCTCATTATAGGCAGGGCAAGGAAACTACTAGTCAAACGTCTGGTGTGGCTCAAGAATTGCAAAAAATTTTACATTACATGAC
This sequence comes from Alosa sapidissima, assembly GCF_018492685.1. Lineage (NCBI taxonomy): Eukaryota > Metazoa > Chordata > Actinopteri > Clupeiformes > Clupeidae > Alosa > Alosa sapidissima. The sequence continues at coordinate 2,301,014 of NC_055965.1, read as the reverse complement.
ATTACTAATTTAATAATTTAATGACATTACTAATTTAATAATTTAATGTTGTCTGTAAGTTCCATAGATTGTGGCAAGACAACTGAATTTATAGGGCAGTTGTGGCCTACTGGTTAGCGCTTCAGACTTGTAACCGGAGGGTTGCCGGTTCAAACCCTGACCAGTAGGCACGACTGAAGTGCCCTTGAGCAAGGCACCTAACCTCTCACTGCTCCCCGGGCGCCGCTGTTGTTGTAGGCAGCTCACTGCACCGGGATTAGTGTGTGCTTCACCTCACTGTGTGCTGAGTGTGTTACACTAATTCACGGATTGGGATAAATGCAGAGACCAAATTTCCCTCACGGGATCAAAAGAGTATATATACTTATACTTATACTTATACATTACATTTGGCTGACGCATACAACTTACGTTGTAAAACAGTTTAAAGCTTTTTAAAACAATTCTCCCAACAATTCTAGAACAATTTAAAAGGTAGAGTACAATAAGAACAAGTGCATCATTGAGTGCTGTTTTTATACAGTCAAGTGTTCTAGTCGGAAGTGCTAGAATTAGCAAGGCTAGTTTGTAAGTGCTATGAGAGGATATATTCTCTGAGGAGCTGTGAGTTTTTTGAAGATGAGGGATTTTAAGTGATCACACTGTCAGCAGAGGTCAAAAATAAATGTCTATGTAGTACTGGGTTGACATTCACCAGCGAGTCTCTGAAAGCTCCTCTTCTTAACTGTCTCTCCAGAGCTGCGGCCTGGTTCCTCACTTCAAGCTCATACACCCTTCTGCTGCCCTGTTGGACACACACACACACACACACACACACACACACACACACGCTTAGATAAACATTTCCTGTCCACACTACATATATAACACTCTCCCCCTAAAGCTATATATGTTCTTCACTCCTCAAACACATAGTCCTCGTGCTTTGCACTCTCCTCTGGGTCACAGCTGTCAGTCACCCACTGTCACAAACACACCACCCCACTGCAGAAGCTGAAGGACTTATAGCGCACACACTAAGGCTGTATGTATGTATGTGTATGTGTATAGTATTTGTATGTGTATGTGTATGTGTATGCAGGGTGCGATTTGTAGGGGGGGATGGTGAGGATTCCCCCCCCTCTGGTTTTCCTATTCCTACCTCTGCTAAATTATTTTTATCGTCGGGGGGGACAACATTTATCCCCCTCTGCCCCTCATATTGATTAATGCTACTTCATATAAGTAAAGCGCTGCAACGTGAGAACAGTCTAGTAGGCTAGCCTACATAATAATCTGACATCAGAAACGCACCGTCACCGTCAGCACTGATGCTGCTGACACAGTGGCTGCGTGATAACTTAATTTGGCCTTGATCGTGCAGGACATTTCAAAATGTCGAGTGTGTAATCCATCATAAATGGCTAGGTTCAATGGAAAAGTTAGCTGGACAAATGAAAGAAAACGAGAAGGATAAAGCATAATAATGTTTTAGAACCTTCAAAATTAGAAAACTGATGCAACTGAGATGGAGGACAACTGCACGTAGAGTAGAACGTAGGCCTATTGTCCGAAGGAACCTACATTAAATGAGGAGATATTTGCTGAATGTCACAAAAAGTGTTACAGAAATTGCTTGGCATCGCTTATTCAATGGCTCTCTACCGAAACACCTGTAGTTTGCGGAGGACGAACGAGAAAGCACTAGTTTGATAAATCAGCCAGTAGTAGACAAATAACTTTTAGAAATAATCTGTACTGCAAAAACGAATGTTGGTGGGTATTTAAACTATCTAGCGGGTGTTTTAACAGCTGCAAGAAATAGAAGCTTCATGGTCTTTATGTTCTGGTTCGTAAATTATTTTCATAAAACTTCAAGTTGCCCTATAACTTTACTCTCCAAACTCTTCACTGCACTGTAGGCAATTAACGGACAGTATGATAGGCTATTTATTTTCTGTAGGCTACAATAAACACATTTATTTTTTCAACTTTTGCAATATTACGCACTTGGCTACTGAACGCAAATCAGCAGGAGAGAGAATGCACGTAGCCTACGCAGCGTGTAACGCAATGTGTAGGCTATTTGGTTACCAACTAACACTGTTAGCCAATTCACTAACTTAAGACTTCAGTGCCATCATATACAACGTTTTTTTACACAACAAATACAGAAAGGATGGAGGCAGCAAAAGTAGAGAAGTCATTTCAGATGGGGCAAGAACAAGGTGCATTTGTATGCTTGTCAAAACGTAGTCCTACCCTGCATTAGAGGAGCTGATCATCATACCAAGCACCCTCGCTGTTTAAAGTCATACACCACGGTCAACTAAAACTAAAATGTTACAAAGGTGGCAAAAATAATATAAGGTATTATTAGCCATGACATTTTTTTTTTTTTGGGGGGGGGGGGGGGGTTACAAAATTATTCAAAATCATCCCCCCCTCTGGTTTTTACACAAATCGCACCCTGTGTGTATGTATGTATGTACGTATGTATGTACAGTATGTATCATATACTGTACACATATACTGGATTTAAAAGCAAGTCTGCGGTGTAGAAATGTTTAACCCATTGCTGCCTTCATTGAGGACACTAGCACATACCACAGGCAGGCTACCATGTATGAGTGGAGTATTGTCCTGGAGTCATTTGCTCTCTGACCGGCGGACAGCCCAGGACACAGTGCTCTTAATCAGCTTAGGAAGTTAAAAGGCCACACAATGCGCCGTGAAGCCACTTACATCAATGTACTCCTCATCCAGCTTCACATTCTTGTCCATCGCCTGCAGCACTTCAATATGGAACCACTGGAACTGAGTGGGAGAAAGCAATGGGCCAGATCAACTACACCCTGCCAATGATTGCACTGACAAACGTACTGCAGGACGAGGTGCAGATGCACTCACCACTCCCTCGATTTCAGCAGTCAGTCTGCGCAGAGTCTCAGAGATCTGGACCAGCACGTCACCTGCAGAGCACCCAAGGCATTAACAGGTCAACCCTGCGCTCGCCAAACCGGTAATGACCCCAAACGATGCCAGTACTGGTAGGCAAGCGGAATACAGTGCACTCTTAAACCATACACTACATACACATGAGCTGTGCTGTACAGAAGATATATGTCCCATTACGTCATTTCCCAACTATTAGCCGCGGCAAAATTAATTCAACTAAGAGGATAATAGACGGGGGCAGTTAATATGCTATTAATATGGTTTTGTTTATTTTAACTTACATAAAACACTGTCCTGTGGCTTATGATGCAGCTAATACACAGGAAATTACTGTAAATAAAACTGTATGGTGTCTGTTTCTTAACCCACTGATGAGGAAGAAGGGGAGAAACAGAGGACATGAGTTATGATTATTTAGGTAATCAGTCCTAAATAAAAGTCTTAAGAACTGTGCTAGAAATATATGTATAAATAAATATATGTAGAAATAACTTGCTAATGAAAAGGTAGTTTACATCAGAGACAATGGACGCTCCTCCTAAAGACTTTTCCATATTGAGATGGCGGTAACCATAGATGGCCTCCCCCTGGCCTTGTCAGTGTGTGTATGTGTGTGTGTGTGTGTGATGGAAACGTGCGGGAGGTCTGAGCTAGGCCGTTGTGGTGACTAATGAGCGGAGCGCACATGGAATACTCCGCCTGTGAATTATTCAGAGGCTCAGCGCACACCCACGGTCACCTGAGCTGGACTAAAGCCATACCAAACAGGTGACGTCCAGATGCCATTACACATACCGAGGGTTTGCACTTCCAACAACCAAAGTTCACCTTTTTTTTTTTTAAGTTCTGAACTTTGTATTACTTTGTATTATATATTAAAAGGCTGCCCAGTGAGCTTATGACAGAGTGGCAACTCCCTGGCTATTGGCAGCATGATTTGACAGACTGAGTTTTCTAGCCCTAACTTCCAACAGCATCCTTGATTTTTTATTTTCACAGACGACAGAAATGTGGGTATTTCTCCAGGCGGCACAAATTCTCAGATGGACAGACAATAAAAATGCTTCAGACGTAGGGTGGAAGGATCCTTATTGTCTTGGCAGCAGGCCAAGACCTTCAGTGAGAGAAAGACTGTTAAGTTCACTTTCATCTTCAGTTATTTAGGGGACAGCCTTGCTTTCAAAGTGCCAAAACTCTAGGCATGAATAACAGAGTTAAGAGCATCACAGTTTGGGATAGATGGCCCGTGAACATCATAACCTTATGATGCACACACACACACACACACACACACACACACACACACACACACACACACAATCTTACCCAGTGAGCGAGATGAAGATGTATGAAGAGCCTGCTCTCCCATTTTAGCGACAGCGCTAAAGTAGGCTTCACTGGTCACTGCAAGAGCTGCCAAAGAGATGAACACACTCACACACACACACACACACACACACACACACACACACACACACACACACACACACAATAAGAGTTCAATCATGTGATGGGACAAACACGCTTGGTTACTCTAGTATGATAAATTAAACCCTGTGTGAGCCAGAATACCCCACACCCTCAGCATCACTTTACAGATGATCTAGAGGAATACTGTACAAGAGCATGTGTGTGTGAATCCATACAAATACTCCATCTAATAATGCACATCTACAAGACTAAGATGATATTCATTTTAACTTCAGGTTTAAAAGTACTCACATTGAAATGCTTTGACATAGCTGTTTCCTAAGGTGACCAGTTTCTGTAGGCCAGGGTTGAAATGTTCCATCAGATTCTGAAAACAAAAAACATTCAACCTTCAGTTACAAAATCCCTGCACCAAGTATGGAGATTGATAGAGGGATGGAAACAAGTATTTTATTCCCCAACCGGCTAACAAAGACAGAGTTAAAGCAACACAAAGTTATTTTACCTTAAAATAAAGGCTTCAAACTCATTTTAATTCCACACTGACCTACAATGGACAATCTGACATTGTTAATGCACGCCTGGAAGAACTGCTATTGCACTATATAATGCAGTGGGCAGGAGCGTGAACCTATTCGCTAGTGTTAGATAAACTGGGTACCCCCCTTAGCACCAGGCTTGTGCAAAATTCCAGAATTAAATTGAAACTGGCTCTTAAATTCCAATTCAATTCTTGAATTTCACTTGCATTTTAATTGAGGTAGCAAACAGGAAGCAGAATTACAATTCGAATTGTGCACAACACTGCTTAGCACTAAATGACCCTATTCACTAGTTAGATGAACTGGGTACCCCCTCAGCACTAAATGACCCTATTCACTAATTAGATGAACTGGGTACCCCCTCAACACTAAATTACCCTATTCACTAGTTAGATGAACTGGGTACCCCCTTAGCACTAAATGACCCTATTCACTAGTTAGATTAACTGGGTGCCCCCTTAGCACTAAATGTACCCAGTATGTTGGAAAACAAGGAAAATAATTTCTACACTGTGTCCGATTTGTTCCTTTTTCCACCTCTCTGCCCTCAGCATTTCAAACTTACAGTGTAGACCGTGAGAGTGGACCGGTGCAGATGGTCACTGTTTGCTCCAGACATAGTGGTCACTTGGTGGGACCACAAACTAAAAAGAGCAAAGACAATCACTACATGTCTACAGAATTGTATTATCCATTGAAATATTAAGTGAACAAATTTTAATTTCTTAGAATGAAAAGTGAAACAAAAACACAATGGCTAGTAATAGCTTCTGTATTGGCACCAAAGATAAAGAGTTAGTAAAGAGAGCTCTTACCTGTGCCACGTAAAGCCACGTCTGCTCTAACTCCTGTGTGCTCTTTCCCCCAGTGATGACACTGATGTAGGTATGCTCAATTAGTGGATAATGCTCCAGCTCTCTTAGTCTCTCTCTCCCAGTAATGAGCCTTTTCAGTCCTCTGTTATCGCTTCATATCAACGACACAAGGAGAGAGGGATGAAGAGGGGAGAGAGAGAGAGAGAGCACGAGACATTGATATGGCCCGGGGCTCTGAATAATTCAGCTTTAGCTGCCACAACAGGAGCGGCGAGGGCCCAGTGCGCAGGGAGAGCTGCTGACCTGAGGGCGGACTGGCACACCTGAGTGGCCCAGGTGACCGCGCTGCGCCGGGGCAAGAGAGCCCAGCACTTCAGCTCATCACGAGATGGACACAAGGGGGCGAACTATGCCAGGTCCCAACGCTGACGTTGGTCAATCTGAAGAGGACCGGCAACAATTTGTAGATGAAAAAAGACAACGGAGACAGTTGAGAGGGTAGATTCCACAGGTTTAATGTTTGATCCATATTTTAATCATCACTTCATAACGGGTTTAATAAACTAGTACAAAACATGAGAGCAACTCCTTCAAGGGGAAACACATGTCACTTTGGTGTTAAGACTAGAATAGTGCAAAGAGAAGGCCTGGAGCAGACCACAGGTGGAGCTTTGAAATCTCTGATTTCACCAACACACCGCTTCAGAGGTAATACATCTACATCCATACAAACAAAAAATAATGCTGTATATTAATAATACATGAATAATTCATGTTAATATATCAATATTTTGTACACAAAATTATGTATTTATGGAATTATGTTGTATAACTGATGTGGATAATATTACATAATTTATATTTGTCAAGATGTAAAATGGAGATAATATATGCATAGACATAGCTCCGCCTCTGACAGTGACAGCACTGAGAACAGTCAAGCAGGAGACATTAAATATTTCAATATGATGAGGATATCTGAAGGGTTTTTGCACAGTCATGTAAACTTCAATTACAGCTCTGTTATAGAGAGCGAGTTAGACCAGTGAACATGTCTGAACAACTTCAAACAGAACAAATGAATGATGGAATGGAATGCCCAGACTCCAGTTTGTCCTGTGGAGCTAGTTTGTTCTGCATAGCCACCGCATGTCATTCACCTTCTGCATGACAAGCTTCTGGTCCCAGGCTTGAATAGACATACTTCCACATTGTGCAGCGCAGCGCATTAACTTCTATTTATCAAGTTGTAACATTCGTCTTGAGGCTACAGTCATGATTGTTATTAGAATGCAGTTTTGTCCATGACATGTAGCATAATAAACAGATCCTCTCTTCCCTCCCGATGGAAGAACCACATGAGCAGAAAATGCAGAAATCTGTTACAATTTTGCCTGCTCTCTAACACACACACACACACACACACACACACACACACACACACACACACACACACACACACACACACACACACACACACACACACACACACACACACACACAATACACACAATACACACACACAAACACACAATACACACACAGCCAATATATATCCTTTCCCTGAAAATCACGGTCAGTCTCCCTCCCCCCACTGACAAGTTAGTGTTAGGTCATGTTAATGTCAGAGTCCATCTTACTGGGCCATTACAGACACACATCCTTCTCTCTAGCCTCTATCTCTACTCCATGCTGTATGACCACATCTGATTGGTCAGGTGTGGTCAGGTAGGTTCAGGCCTGCAGCAGCTGCTGGGCGAGTGTGTGGATCTGGGCCCTCTGCTCGTACAGATACATCTGCGTCTCCCACAGCATGTCCACCAGCACCGCGTCGCTCACCTCGTCCAGCAACACCTCCTGGGACAGCTGAGGGCTCAGCCTACAGTAGGACAACAGACGTCATTCAGTCACAAAACAGCCAGACCAGACTTTAGAACACGTCATTCAGTCACAAAACAGACACGTCATTCAGTCACAAAACAGACAGGCTGGACTTTAGAACACGTCATTCAGTCACAAAGCAAAACTTTAGTACCTCCACCAGGGAAGTTCATTTTTCAGTGTGATTTGTTGGTGTGTCAGTAATCAGGATTACGAGAAAACAGCTGGCCTGATTTCCATGAAACTTTGTGGGAAAGTCTAGCATGGGCCAAGGAAGACCTAAATCCATTCTGGAGCAGAGCCAACTCACAGGCCACCTCCACACATTTCAATTCACCTTCACTAATAGCCGGATACGACATTCGGCCTTGGCTGTGCTCTGCACTCTCCGAGAGTCATTTTATTTATAAAAAATATCTCAAACATTGTTTAACCACGGTCACTATTTTCACCACTGAAAAATAACACGCATGTTTGGACCAACTGGAACTCGACTTACAGGGAGGAGAGAGAGAGAGAGAGAGAGAGAGAGAGAGAGAGAGAGAGAGAGAGAGAGACATTAGAGGAAGAATTGAGGGAATGATGGTGAGGGAATGACCACTACTGTTGCAGCTCAGCATTCTCTTCTTCTACCCCTCACCATCATTCCCTCAATTCTGGGAAACCCTGATTGAAACCTTGTTTTCACCATTTTCTGACATTTTAATCATTAATAGTAATACATATAGTATATATAGTATAGTAATAAATATAGAATGTATTTAAGCAATAAGCCCAAGAGGCCGTTCTATGTTGTGAATATAGCACAGCTGAGGGGTGTTGTTAGGCACGAAGCGAGCGAAGCTGCTATAAAACGGCTACCACATATAGGACATTAAAACTGACACCAAATAAACAAATAATCATGAAATTTAAGTCCCCATAGAATAGTTCCACCGCTAGTAGATTCTTATCGGAATTGTTGCTCAGCAACTTTGAATTTTAACCGTTATGCATTCTAAATGCATTAATATAGAACGAAATGCGGTCTCAGCCGTGCTCGGGAAAATATACAACGGCATCGAACGCGATTCGACCAATCACAATCAAGGACCGGAACTATCCGTTTTATAAAGTATAGTAATAAATATAGTATATATAGTATAGTAATAAATATAGTATATATAGCATAGGTAAGGGATAATGTATAGAACGCATCGTGGGGAGTTTATGGTTTCGTTTTGGCAAGTAGCCGTATAATAAGCAGGATAATGTATAAAACGCCGGTCATTATTGGGAAAATAAGTCCCGACAGGGCGAACCTGACCCCAACGCGCAGCGGAGGGGTCTTGTTCCGCCCTGAAGGGCTGTAAAGGGAGAGAGCATGTCTTTGCACAGGAAGGCCTGGGGATAAAAAAAGAGAAGAGCGAGAGGAGAAAGAGAAGAGAGAGGGAGAACAAAGGGAGCAGGGAACAGGATCGGACGCCATGGACACCAGAGAGGCCAGTGGCCGAGGGAGCAGGACAGAGAGGAAGTGAGAAGGGAAGGAGAGACGTGCCAGCAGAACCAGAGGAGAGCAAAGGGAGCCTTTATCATGACTGTCTTGAGTGTCTGGTCAGGTCATGAGAGTCTGGTCATGAGTGTCTGGTGGACAGGAGTGTCTCCCACTGCCTGACTGACCTGTGGTAGATTATGTCCGTCATCTCACACCAGGAACGAGCCCGGTCCACGGCACAGCCATCAGAGTCCGTGCACTGAGAGGGAAACGGGAAACAGAGAGAACAGAAAGAGAAAGAGAAAGAGAAAGAGAAAGAGAGAGAGAGAGAGTGAGAGAGAGAGAGAGTGAGAGAGTGTCAAGAACACTTCAATAGTTCAGAAGTTTAGAAGTTTGCTGACTACTGCTACTTATTGTTCACGTTTTCTAGAGGAACTGGTCTTTGTCTTTAGCTAGACAGGAAAATGAGAAGGAAGAAAAGGCCCGGTCCAGCTGTCCAGCACACTCACACAGTCCACTAGCATCTTGCCCAGTTCTTTGGCTCCAACAAAGGACTTGGCCAGCTCCAGGGGGTTGGAGGGCCGGAACACGTCCACGGAGCTGACCGCCACCTGAGGGGGTTTCCCAGTGCCCAGAGACAGCACCACACCCAGCTTCCGCACCTCCACATCTCTCCCCTGAGACAGAGAAAGAGAGAAAGAGAGAAAGAGAGAAAGAGAGAAAGAGAGAGAGAGAGAGAGACAGACAAGAGGGTCACACACATCAGGGTTCACATACATCAGTAAGCTGCAGATTTCCTCCCCCATAGATTAAAATTATTCAATCTTACGGATGGAAATAAAGAACAACCAAGCAGATGTTTCTGGTGGCAACACTGTCGCTCAACGCTAATAACCGGTAATAACTCGACTAGACTACACTACAGTCTAGTTAATGGGAAACACTACATGTCTCACACTTATCCAAGTGAAGCCAGACATTATTAAATTGTCATTTTCCTGACATTGGATAAATTAATAAATGACAGGTAATTTATTAATGTAGCGTTACCTCATGCAGTGTAACGTTAAATGTAAAAATGTAACGTTACCTCATGCAGTGATCATCACAATGCACCTGAACTATAAAGGAAGTCTTATGTAAAGTAGTAAAGTTTTCCCATTTTAAGTTCCCACTGATTAAGAGCTTTACTCCTGTTGGCATGGTGAGCTACAGACCTGGGCCTTCAGGGCCTTGTTGTGGTGGTGAATCTCGGTCATGGCGTCCAGAGTGGGGTTATTGGCCAGCAGCCCTCCGTCCAGGAAGCGGCCCATTGGCCGAAAGTAGGTGGGGGCGGCACCACTGGAGCGGGCAGCACGCCATACCAATTGTTCTGAAGAGGGAGAGAGAGAGAGAGAGAGAGAGAGAGAGAGAGAGAGAGAGAGAGAGAGAGAGAGAGAGAGAGAGAGAGAGAGAGAGAGAGAGAGAGAGAGAGAGAGAGAGAGGAGAGATAAAGACTGACAGCATGTTAATATAATATTCCTAGTGACCAAGTATAGACCTTGTGGTGATTTATCTTTCACCCCACTAGTGCACTCAGAACCCCCCCCCCCCCCACACACACACACACACCACACCACACACACACACACACACACGGAGACACACCTTCATCAGTCACCTTCCTACGCTTTCTGGGGGGTTCCACAGTGTATCCAACTATCAACACATCCTCATCCTCCCATCCTGAAAGAACAGCACGCATACTAAAACACAGAGCTCTGAATGCTGCGCATGCGCGCGCCACAGTAGTGTGTGTGTGTGTGTGTGTGTGTGTGTGTGTGTGTGTGTGAGGTGGGACTCAACCCGATCACGAGGGACTGTAAAATCACAATTTGTGTGGCTTCTGCAGGCGCGTGTCAGTCGGACTGACCTGAGTGACACATGCTACTGAAACTGGTTGCGTTGTGGTCACATCCAACTGCAGTTCAGCACCTTCAGTACTCAGTCATGTCGCTCTCCACTAACGGCCCTCCGAAAAAGCATGTGGCCTAATTCCCCCTGAACTGGACCACATCCTGTTTCCACTCGGAGACAACTGAGCTTGTGAACTGAGCATGTGGCAAGTCATTTTCTGACAAGTATAGATCTGAGAGCGAAACAGGTTTGAGGGTTGAGCTGCTGCCAGACAGGAAAGGAGCTCTACTCAAACAGAGAGATGGTGACACAGTCACACTCTGTAAAGGTCCGCACATCCTCAGCCACATCACACCATGTCCGGAGGCCATATGTACAAAGACTTGCGTGGATTTCATACTAAAACATTGCGTACGCGCAAACCTGAAAAGTAGCGTATGCACAAAAAAGCTGAAGCTGACCCCATTTATCACAGGTTTTGTGGAAAGCTCTTCAAAATCTGGAATGTTTGATAAGCCAGTCATCAACAATCGCGTAATCAAATATCGGGGCTGTGTAGGCTCTTTCACATTCCCTTTTAATTCTTATCCTCTAATAAGTCTACAGTTGTCATTATAGATAGGTTGTTGCATAACTTAGTAGAATTTGCGCATGTTGCATGTCCAAATATAGAAACATAGGCCTACTTTCGAAGTGTTATCATTTTTAATAACCCACGTTTCACAATATACTGTGCAAATAAAGGCCTACATTGTAGACTCGCGATCAACTAATGTTGTTGCGCTGCATTGCCTCTAAGTGTCGCCAACTGACGATAGACATTGGAAATGTGCGTACGCCAGACATGAAGTTTGCGTGGAGGACCGCACACTCACGTTCAAGTCAGTCTTCGTACATCCGGACGTGAGCGTGAGAAATGGCGTACGCAGCATTTTTGTGTGTACGCAAGCTTTGTACATGAGGCCCCAGGTCACTAGCACAGGGATTACGTTGAGGCTGTGGGCCGACAGTATGCTGTACCTTCTGGGATGGTGAGAGGCTTAAAGGTGGCAGTGGAGGCATACGGTGGGTCACACTGGAGGGCTGGGGGGTCATAGTTCCTAAAGATGTGCAGCTCCCCGGGATGTCTGTCCGCAAGGACACTCGTCACCATCACCCTGGTGCCAGAGAAGAAAGGATTTAAGAAAGAAAGAAAGAAAGAAAGAAAGAAAGAAAGAAAGAAAGAAAGAGAGAGAAAGCAAGACAAAAGGAAAATTAAAAAAAGACAAACCCACTGCAATGAAAAAGGATGATATGATTTCTGCGATTACATTTTTTACACTTAGAGCAACTTTACAGAGGCCTGAGGCAGATGCTTGTACCTGGGGTGTTTCACATCGGTCATTTTGGTGTTCTCTCCAAACTCCTTCTTGAGAAAGTCCTCCAGAGGGGCCGACTCGTACGGCCGCGAGCCTTTGAACACCTGCTCCTTCATGCGGAAGTACAGACAGCGCAGGTACGGCATGGACTTACCTACACGCAACACAGGCAGATGCTTATCAGACCAAGTCACTGACACGAACACACACACACACAGACACACACAGACACACACACAGGCACAGGCACAGGCACAGACACACAGACACACACACACAGACACACACACACACACACACACACACACACCATGTATAACAGCCAGAGCAAGTATGCCTCCAGTGCTAGTTCCCGCCACCCAGTCAAAGAGCTCTCTGATTGGCCGACCAGCCTCTCGTTCCAGAGCAATCAGCAACTGGATCAGAACCAGGCCCTTGATCCCGCCTCCGTCCAGACACAGCAGCCTGTCCAGCCTGGGTGGAGAGAGGAGCAGAGGGTCAACAGCAACCCATCTATTCATGTTGATGATGAAGCTAGAAAATAAAACCTAATATCTGGCATGTGTCTTATTCTCCAGAATAATTGTCAGGCCGAATAAATGAATATTAAGGTCTTGCTTCCACGTCCACTCAGACATACTTCCTGCTTCCTGGTTTGATCCCATCCACCTCCATCCTGCCCCCACTCATGGCTGAGATGGTAGCAGACACGTGCATGAGGTCCTCAAACCCTGTCAGCCAAACACACAAAGGCTCAAGTTTGAAAGGCTCAACTAATCAGCAGATCGTCACATGACCAGAGGACACAGTACAAACTCACATGGTCGCATGCATCTCATAGGTTATCTTAAAAGATGACTGTTATTCCTGCTATTCCTGTTGTTTATCATGAATGGAGACAATAACTTCGGAATAACAATCACCTTCTAAGGTAGCAAACTGTTTTCTTGATCAATTATTGTTTTCTGAACACCAAAACTGCATCGTAATAAGACTTCAAGGAAAGAGAGTTCAAGAGGTTGCTTGATGAGACTACGTAGTGTTTATACAGCCAAAGAAGGAACAGAGAATGTCCTTTCTCAACCATGATGGAAAGAGGTCACATAAACAGGAAACCCAACCCAGAGATACTAACTCTTCTCTGCCCACACAGAGGAACTCAGGGAGAGAGGTGAGGACACACTGAGGCCATGCTAACGTGTTACTAGGCCAGGGGTCGGCAACCTTTTTTGCCTGGAGAGCCACTTTTACGATTTTTTTTTTTTTTAATCTCAGAAGAGCCACATAAAGACGGTTACAAGAAAAAGTTTGGATATTTAACGTACAGTTAGGCTACTTTCATTCAACAGAGGATTTTTTAATACATTTTCTACTAGTTTTAAAAGTAATGTGCAAGTAACTTGAAATGTAAAGTGGAATGACAGAAGTAGGCTATAGGCCTAACACACTCAATTTTCGTTGACATATTAGCGAAATTGAACATTAGGCCTACCAGAGATTAGATTTGGTGATGGACTTGGAGTCTGGCTGGCTCATATTCAGTGAGGTGAAGTTTCATGCAAGAATTGAGGCGGTCATCATTTAAGGGCAACTCCACGCAAAACTGTCATATATCCATAACGCCAACTAAATACCCTACCATGGCATTGTGTTGGCGTTATGGATGTGACAGTTTTGCGCGGAATTGCCCTTAAACGTGAGCACAGGTTTGTCTTTATATTTTTCATATGTGAGAAAGATTTCTCACATGCAAGAGGAATAGGGTTAACACAGCAATACTAACTCGTTGCAGTGTGCGATAACGGGCAGTTCATTTTGCGTTTTCAGAATCAGTCTTCGGATGGAAACTTTCCCATTTCAGCCTGCTTGTGTTCGTGCTCGCAAGCTGTGGTCGCTGACGTTTCCTTTTTGACATTTTCCTTATCTAGCCTACAGCAAGTGCACACATCAACAATAACAATTAAAGTGTTGTCGTTGACTGGAATGTAGGGAAATCAGTGATTTTGTTTGATATTGACATGGCAACGAACCGCGAATGTAGGCCTACCAATATTGTGCAGGCTATGGTTATGGAGTCAAGTGAGGTGGAAAGTTATATAAATTAGGCTACTCAGATAGAGCTACAATATTACATTTTGAAAATGAACGAACTAAAATAAAATACATTTTAATTAAATACTCATTAATAATTTTCAAAAGCTGAGGGATCAAAGAGCCGTATGCGGCTCCGGAGCCGCAGGTTGCCGACCCCTGTACTAGGCAATCTAAAGTTAGAGACCACGCACAGAGACAGAGTCAGGCAGAGGAGCAACACAGGCAGTCAAACCAACACTAGAGGAGGAGCCATATGGCACGACCCAATGTTGACCAACAATGTGTGTGACAGAGCAAGAGCAGTCTTGGGGATGGGAGGGTGATGGAACACAGCAGAGAGGAGTGGAGTGGAGATCTCTGGGGCAGGGGGGGTCATTACCTATGCCAGGACTGGTCACTCTCCTGTTGGGGGAGAGCAGCTCTGAGGATGGGGGGTGGCAGCGCTCGGCTCCTACACTACATAGCATGTCCAGCAGAATCTTTCTGTTGGGGCCTTCGCACACAAGGCCAGTGGTTAGAGCCATGCATCCACAACAAGACCAGAGAGAGAGATGGAGAGAGAGGGAGAGAGAGAGAGAGAAGGAAAGATAAAAAAAGGAGTGAGAGAGGAGAGAAAGAGAGGAGGGGGGAATTGTTTGTGGTGATGAGAGACATAAAAATGCATAAACATGCTCATCATGACCAAAAAACAAAACAAAAACAAACACAACATGACTCAAATCATTAGTACACTATCAAATAATCAATTTCATGTTATTAATTTGATTCTATAGAAGTATTGTTCAAAAGAACACAGGTAATTATGTAGAGGTACGATAAGAAGCATGGCTATACATGCAATGCATGCTTTAGTTACTGTATATTAACATTACATATGGAATGAAAGAACAAAAAACTGTCTACCCACACAATGACTGTAAACACAAACATGTACAACATAGCCAGTCATCATTTAATCTGTTACATTCAATTTAGCAGACAAGGCAGCAAATATATACATCTAGTATAAATATGTTAAATATGTTATCATTACATGCCTCCCTACAAACACATGCATGACAACTTACGAACCATTCTTCTGCTCACCTACAGCCGAAACTACTACAGGTGCGGAAACCACTTTGGCTTCAAGTCGGACTTCTTTTTTCGATGGCAACTTTTTCTAAAAAAATCCATTGAAGACATTTCTGGCATAATGGTCAACGGTCCTCTCACAGTCCTCTCCATCACTGCCTCATCACCCCCTGTTCTACTGAATGGGAAACCTGATCTGAGTGCACCCCACCCCACCCCAGCCCTGCCTCACCTTTGCTGCTGCGGGCAGCGATGAGGCCTGGCGTCTCCCCCAGGTCGTTGTGGATCTCCACATCTGCTCCGAACACGATCAAAGCCTTTATCAGGTCCATGTGGTCCAGCTGAACAAACACAAAAGCAGATTAAACCACCGGCTGGGGAACCCATGCAAAATAAACATTTCATTTTTAGTTATTAAGCTTTAAGGTTTTAAGAATTTGATGGTTTACTCTGTCATTCTGTCAAAAAAGAGGTTAAAATCACACCTGCATCTATACAGAGCTAGGACTGTGTGTTGTTTTAGGGCACACTCAGAGTGGACAAATAGAGGACCTACATGTAGTTAAATTTGACAAAAGTATGCTGGATTTGAAATGTGGTTTATAAGTAGCTTAGTAGTTTAATATTAGTAGTGAATTGAGATACTGAACAGAGCTGACTCAAGACGACCCTACAGGGTACAGCGTCAGACCCAACATCAGACAGGCTGTACTACCTTCATGGCCAGGTGAAGGGCAGTGTTTCCGTCTGGGCCACGGATGTTGGCGTCACCGCCATGCGTAAGCAGGACCATGGCTGCCTCAAAGCGATCCTTCTTGGTCAGGATGTGGAGTGGGCTCTCCCCTGTCTTGCTGAGGTAGTTCACATTGCAGCCTCTATCCAGCAACATCCGAGTCATCTGGGCCAAAGAGAAGAGGAGAGCTGATGAAAATCAATTTGCACATGGACAGTTCCCATTTGTCATACGGCCACAAAGCAAAGCACTGTTGGGACTGTATAAAAATAACTTCTGGGTGTAGTTCCTCAAGTCTTAACATTCTGTATCTGAGCAGGGCAGGATACCAAGACCCATTAGTGTCTCATAAGTGTCTTTCAATGGGAACAAATGTCTCCACATTACTGTACATTAGAAGGCTCTGACCTCAGAAGTCTTGGCCCAGTGCAGTGGAGTGCCTCCATACGTGTGGTCCTCTGCCTGGAGCTGAGCAGGGTCAGCTGTCAAAATGGCCTCCGCACAGCTGGAGAGGACAAACATCGAGTTAAAGCCAACCCTGCAGGACAGGTCAAGAGTCTGGGGCCGTTTCTCTACTGCTCTGCTCACCCTTTCTGGCTGTACTTCATAGCAGCGTGAATGGGGTAACAGTGGCCTCCAAGAACGTCGCACTTGGCCCCGCTGCCCAGCAGAGCCTTGACCGCCTCGGTGCGTCCCTGGCGGCAGGCCACGTGGAGGGGTGTCTCACCTGCCAGGTTGAGTTCGTTCACCCCGGCACACAGACGGCAGCACAGCACCTGACAACACAAAGACTTAGAGAACTCTTCAGGTTGAAGGAGATGATGAAGTCCTTCATCCTCTGTACAAGGAAGATTTCTATTATCAATTCTGAAGGGTTATTGACCTAACCATAACGTGCTACTACACAGCTTTTTGTAATGCCTCGACCTGCAGCTCACCTCTATGACGGCTGCTGTGTCCTGCTTAGCAGCACAGTGCATGGGCGTATCTCCATTTTTGTCTTTGATGTCGGTGCGAGCCTGGCACTCGTCGAGAAGCTCACTAACACAGGCAACATCACCTCGCTCACAGGCCAGGTGTAGGGGTGTTTGACCCTGGCCATCACGAGCATTGATTTGACTGAAAAGAAAGACAGGAAGTTAAAAAGAACAAAAGAAAGAAAGAAAGAAAGAAAGAAAGAAAAGCAAATAACATGAGCAGAACTGTTCTCAGTACCTTCCGTCCCACCCTTATTCTGAAGAAACATCTTACCTCAGAACATAATTGTGTTTCAAGCAGTCTCTTAATCCTGTATCCACAGCAATATGGGCGGAGCTCCAGTCGGGATGGTTGCGAATGCAGTCCACTATTGGCTGTATGGTCTCAGGTTTTAATGACGGGAGCATCTCATAGAAGGGCCGGAGTTTGAGGGCATATTGAGGGTACCAGTTCATAGCATCCTCTTCAGAGGGGACTTGGAACAACCTGGAAAAAAAAGAACACTGAGACACTGACACCACTAAATATGATGGAGGTTTAAGTATCTTCTTTATTCATTCTGTATAAAGTATAAACTGTATAAACATCCAGCAATCTTCAATAAAGTCGTGGCCTACTGGTTAGGGCTTCGGGCTTGTAACCGGAGGGTTGCCGGTTTCGACCTCAACCAGTGGGAACGGCTGAAGTGCCCTTGAGCAAGGCACTCCTTTACATTTACATGTTTAGCTAGTGTTTCTTTAGGATATCTCAAACAATGAGTTAGCTGGTTAAGGTGTGTTCCCCTGAGGCAAGTTCATTCATCTGACTTGTTCATTAGATAAGCTAATAAAGTGAAAGCAAAACAGAAACAACACTCAGAGACACACATACTCATCATACTCCATACATATTCACACCATACTTAAGTAACACCAAGATTAGCGTACAGTACCTGAGTGCAGTTGCAGGTGTCTCCGGACACAGCAGCAGGCAGTCCCATGACTGTGTATTTCTGTACAAAACTACCTTGCCATCGTCCTTCAGCCTTGTCCGCCCCCCTCCACTGTAGTCAGACAGTGGAACTTCCCTCACACGGTATGGGTTGGAGAACAAGTTGGAGACAGAGGACACAGTGTCCAAGAGACGCCCCAAGAACTGCATACCGCTAAAAGCATTCATACTATCAGCAAAGTATTTGTGTTATTATTCTACAGTGCTACACTTGGGCAGTGATGGGCAGTTAACAAAACAAATCCATATATTATCAAATGTTTCAGAAGATTTGTATCTGTCCACCAACTCCAGGCCACAGATCAATACAGAAAAGATCAATGAACAAGAGATTTCACAGATCAAAGAATTATATACACTGATAACTGAGAGAAAAAATGGACTGAAGAGCATAATACTTCACATTGAGACTTTTGTCAGACTCATACAAAAGTGAGAGATGAACTACACAGTGCAAGCAAATAGATAAAACAAAAAACAAAACAAAAACACTAGGTTTGGTTTCGGACGAAAATGCCACCAGTCATTCTCAGAGTAACCTTATTTCAAGCTGGTTTGTTTTAACTTTGCCTAACGTTACATTTCTTAGCCTTGCACTTCTGATGATGCCTTTACGTGTCATTTTACAGAGCAAGCTGATAGGTTATCCGGAGGAGCGGTTAAGCTAACTGAACGATTGCAATTACAAGCAACTTTGAAATGCTTTCTAACGTTAGTCCCCTTTGCAACCACGATCTGATGCAATCATCCGAAAAACCCATCCATCTTAACACTTAGCTCAAAAGTGAGATTAAGTTAACGTTAAAGCTAACACTTACTGACTGCCTGAGCACGCTGTATGGTAGCCTACTTCTCACTAATGTTAGTTAACTTAGCTGGCACTGGCACATCGCTAACACGGTGACAGGTTATCGTGTTAACCAATACACAATGACGTGTTCTGTGATCACTAAACCTTGATAGGACTAATCGTCTTATTCTAATCCAACAGTTTAGTTGCTCCACCTACCTTCTGATCCCGAGGTTTCTTTCTTGATTCCACTAGCTCTAGCTCTGGCTCTAGCGTGATACTTGAACGATTTATGACAGAAGGACATCAACAATCGCCACACTTCAACCAAACTATACTAATTGACAGACTAATTGTTGTCCAATCATCTGGCAGCCAAATGTGTCCAGTCAGTCCAATCAGCTGAGACATTTTAACAAGTGGGCGGTACGAGAGGGCAGTATATTCTCTTTTCATCATACGCACACAACTTCGTCAGCCCTGTACTATTACTAGTATACACCTCAAACTATCATTTCACTCTGCGGATAGCTATTTTACAAACCGTCCTATCTCTATACTTCTACATCAGCTACGACAATATAATCCACAACAGAAAATACTCCTTCTCAAATTTAGTAAATTTACTGTGTATGGTGCACACAATGTGTGAACCCGTGCTGTAGGTTATTGGCATAGAACTAGACTGTATGAGGACAAGTCATACTTTTCTGTCTCTATCGGGCCCACGACGGCCCACGAGTAGCATCCTCCCTGGTGCCTTGACGTTGCTAGGACGACCAGAAGGGGCTGACCTGGGACACGTGACAGTTGCTCTCTTGCCTTGGGGTTTGTTGCTGTCACAAATTTGTTAAGTGTTCTCCCCGCCAGCGGCTAGACAGCGGACAGAACCATCTGGAGAGTCTGGAAAAGATGGAGCTCTCTGCGGTCGGAGATCGTGTTTTCGCCGCGGAAGCCATCCTGAAACGTCGCGTCCGAAAAGTGGGTGCTGGTTTTGGCCTTTTATTTGGTTGTATTGCGGCTGAAGGGTGAGGGTCGCTTCGGTCGTATGCCGATGCCGAGACCCGAGGCTTCGCGGTTCCCCCGCAATGACGAGGGGCAGGCCTAACAGAGGTCTTAACTTGCTTAATAACTGCTAACGCTGTAATTGTTTGATTTTTCGGTCAGCGATTTTTTGTAGAACAGAGTCTATTCAATTTATGTTACGAGCTCCCCATTCATAGATGTGAAACTGTACATAGTAGATTAAACGCATCCAGCTACCGATAACTTGGAGGGAATGCTTTGCGTGGCTGAATCGTAGCAAGCTAGCGTGAAGTGCTACACATCAGCGTTAGCTGAATTAACTTACAACTGGCTAAGAAATGGGTAATTAGTTTGTGTGTGCATTACTTAGCAGCTGCATTTAAATGTCCACCACGTTGATGGTGGATACGCAAAGTGTTTAGCTTCTAGCTACAAAGGAGTTCATGAATCATGAGATTGTAAGTTTGTGAGTTAGACATTGTGTGTGTAGCTGTAGAAACATCGGGTTATAACCGATTTATAACCGATTATAACGTTACAAAAACGTGACCGACCTGAAAAAGGAGAGTATTATTGAACACAAAGACAGTAGTTTCAGAAGCCAGAGTCGGTCCTGCATTTTGGATGAGGTTTGCCCGTGCTGAACGCTCTTTTTTTTTTTGCTCTTATAGGGTAGTATCGAATATCTCGTGAAGTGGAAAGGATGGGCATTGAAGTAAGTAGCTTTTTCAAAAACTCAGTCAAATAGTGGAGGTTGCAATGTAGTCTACAGTTGTTTTGCATGTGTACATGTTGTGAAAGTACCTGTATTTCGATTTTTAACACAGGTATAGCACATGGGAACCAGAGGACAATATTCTGGATGACAGACTCATCACAGCTTTTGAACAGAAGTATGTACATTCTCTTTGTTTCCAGACACTGTTTGGAATGTATTTTCTCCTACACAGCCAATAGCCTAAGCCTACAAGAAATAGTGGGCATTTGAAATTAAGTATATATTGTTCCATTTAATTTAAATCACTTATGTCCCGTAATACAAAATGGTGCCGTGAAATTGAGTCAAACTGTTCTTTCATCTTCAGAGAACGTGAACAGGAACTCTATGGGCCAAAGAAGCGTGGGCCTAAACCGAAAAATTTTGTTCTCAAGGTTTGAATGTCAATCGTTATTTCCTCTGACTCATGAAGAGAGTTCTGCCTATCAGATCTTTCTAAAAGGTCTTGTGACTGTTCTCTCTGGGGTAAATGTTCTGTACTGTAATTACAGTACTTACAGAAAGCATGCAGTCATGTTATTACAATATGTTCCATCAGTAAGATGTCTGTAGTGTGATAATGATATAAGGCCATGCAATTCATTGAGAATGAGTAGGGTTTTGTGTAAGACACTTTGAATAAGGACCCCATGTGCTTCCTTTGTCCAGGCACGGGCCAAGTCAGGAGAGCCATCATCCCGGGGCTCAGGCCCCCGCCCTGCGCCTCGCCGCTCTGCCTCTCGGCCGCCGTCCGCTCGGCCTCCTTCCTCCAGTCCCACCACTCCCGTGTCCAATCCCCCTTCCTCATCCTCGTCTTCGTCCCCTGCTCCCTCTCCTAAGCTCCACTCACTGGCGGCCTCCCACAAGCTGAAGAAGGACATCCGCCGCTGCCACCGCATGTCCCGCCGCCCGCTGCCCCGGCCTGACCCCTTGGCTCCCCCCAGCGGCTCCGCCTCCAGCTCCTTCTCCTCCCGGCCCCCCATCTCGCCCTTCTCCGAGACGGTGCGCATCCTGAACCGCAGGGTCAAGCCCAGAGAGGTCAAGAGAGGTCGCATCATCCTGAACCTGAAGGTCATCGACAAGGCAGGAGGTGGGGGGGCCGCTAGCAGGCGGACCGGGATCCCCTCGCGGAACCGCATCATCGGCAAGAGGTCCGGCGAAGTGCCCTACCGGCCTTTCCAGCCTCCCATGAAGATGACGGGCTTCCCCATGTACGGCAAGCCATACGGGCTACAGGCCATCGGCCCCGTCTCTTGTCAGCCCAACACTGGCATGGCGTCCAACACGGAGGCCCGTGTAGGGGGCACGTCCGTGCCAGCGTCCGCCAGCACTCCGCCGGCTGTGCCCCAGTACCAGTCTCCGCCCTCCCCCTCCAGCTCCAGCGGCTCTGACAGCCGACCTCCGACCCCTCACCAGAGGCAGCTGGCCGCTCCGCGCGCCCCACCGCAGCCCCGTGCTCGGGCCTCTCCCCTCAAACTGGGCCCCCAGGCCGCCGCCCAGGGCGACGCTTCCTCCCAGCCTCAGCCGAGCGCCGCTCAGAGCGCCGCCGTGCCCGAGGCGGCCGCCTTCCTCCCCTGCTCGCCCTCGCTCTCGTCCTCGCAGTCCTCGTCCTCCTCTCTCGAGGACGAGGAGGGAGAGGATGCCGCCGGTCGCTCAGCGTCCGCAAGGGGCAGGAGAGGCCTCCGCCAGCGCCGCGCCCAACTCGGCCAGCCCCCCGCCGCCTCAGACAGCACTGCGTCTGCGCCCGCTGAGGACGCCCCCTCCGCCAGCCTGCCAGGGGAGACCAGGGCACCTGTGGAGGGGGACCCAGACTGGCACCCCGAGATGGCCCCCCGCGGCACCAACGTGGTGGTGACCGACGTCACCACAAACCTCCTCACCGTCACCATCAAAGAGTTCTGCCAGCCCACTGAAGCAGGCTCAGGACCCGCCTCCCCCTCGGCCACCTCCCCACCTCCCCCTCCCCAGGCGGACGAGCTGTCATTGCCTCTTCCAGCCGCACCGGTGGCCCAGCCATAGAGCACATCAGCCAGGGTGGCCTGGCCTGGCCTCCTCACAAGTCCTGCAGTCATTAAGAAAGTGAAATGTATTTTTATGGAACAAGAATAGAGATGATATTCAACCCAGCAGCTGCAGTAAGGCCCCATAATGAGAAGTTCTCTAATCCCCAACGCATGTCCTCTTGCACAATATTGATGATAAGGAGGTAGTCTTAACCACTCCAGTGATTTCCAGACCCTATAGTCTAGGAAACGCAGTGCAGGCTCTAGTCCGGTTTTCTGTCTGTACCCAAGGGACCACAAAGCCGGTTACATTGAAGGACGCATAGTTTTGCCATTACGATATTTCCGGGAGCATCAGTCTAAATTGAAAACACGGTGGTACCTTGAGAATGATAGTGCTGTTTCTGCTTTAGAGTCCTAGTGTAGGTTAACAGATTGTTTATTAGCACTTGCACTTGGTGAGCAGGACAAGGCAATATGCACACACTCCAGTGTGTCCAGCATCAAGTCAAGGTGTTCATGAGAAATGTTCCTTCGTTGTTTGTTACTAGACGACGCTTGCCACACGTTTTGTCTCCGTTATCGCACAGGCATAAGGACTTGTATTTATATGCACGCACAATATTAAAGCTACAAAACTCATAAACTAAGGACATTTAAGTTATTGTTCTTCTGTCCTCTCTGATCTTGTTATGTCATGTTCCCTGAGAGACATGTGTGGCATGACTCTAGACTGATTTTACTCTTATTTAAGCTGAGGACTGCATTTTGAGTGTAACATATAATCTACCATATGCTCTTGTGTGATTTTTTTTTTTTTAATTTTTGATTTCTCTATGTACTCTGTCCACCTCTCTCAGTGTCTCAGCCTTTAAGGAGTAGTTTGTGTTTGACGTTACTGTGATCCTTATGGGGCTATAGGCCAAAGCTGTTTGTGAGGAGCTTGGGCAGAAAGTTGTCAGAATGTGATAGATGCAGAGCACTGCTGTTAATGGTATCGGTGTTGTGTTTTAATCAGAACATGCCAAGTACCGTTTTAAGCTTTGCCAGCATCTGATTGGCCCCCGTGGTCATCTTAGTAAAATGTGTGTCTTTGGTTGAACTGGGTGCTATAATGAAGACAGGACACTCTACCCAGACCTTTCTCTGGTGCTGCCCCTGGACCCAGGGCCTCCTGCCTGGTGCATTTGTTCAGTATCCCGTGTCAACGCATGTGTTGCCTTTCTGCTGCTCCGTTCAGTGCAACCACACGTGGTAGTTACGGCTAGTCTGTCGTAGGAGTATTACACATTTCAACCAAGCAGTATGTTTTGTTTACCTGTATATCAGTCGTCGGTATCGGTTCATCGGTAGTACACCTTTGCAATGCAAGGCAGTTTCAGGATATTTCCTTTTTGAAGAAGGGCAGCTCAGTTGTACTTTAGTGGCCTACATTTTAAATTGTCATAGGGCTTTGAATTTGTTGGATGTAGTAATGAGAGTCATTAGTGGCATTCAGAATGAGATGGACAGATTTTTTTTAATCACTTTGACAAACTCATCTTTGTCTGAAAGCTAAGTGTTGTCAACATTGAAATATGGGCTTTTGTGCATTTTTGAGGGATTTTTTTATTTCCATGTTGTTGAAGTGAATTAAAAAATGCCACATTTTAATAGCCATCATTATTTCAAAAGTTCAGTGTGGGTTTGAGTGAATGGAAAACCCAGGTTATGAACTCTGTGTGGTTAAGACTACAGTTTGTCTCTATGGTAATACGTATAATGTAAATGCTCTTGGTTATGGTAATGATGAATATGATTATGATGACGATGATGATAATGATGATGACAATGATGATGTTGACATTGTAATGTATCTGAAGCATGTTTCCAAACCCTTATTGTACAGGTCATGTAAGTGTCATAATATTGTTGCTTTTTGTGTGTGTACCAGTGTGTGTGTTTCTTGTATGAGGCTTTTAATAAAACTCACCTTTTAAAGACAAACAAACGCTTTTATTGTATTTTGGCCATTTGAACTAATGGCACATGAATCCACCAATCCCACTGAAGAGTATACTTTACTATACTTGCAGTTCTTTACACATCCCCATGGTGGCCCCCACACATTATGATTGCGGTTCAGAGTGTTTCTTGAAGAAATTAAAGGAATAGGCTATCGGTAACTAGCTTTTGGTGTCAAGTAGCCTATAAAAACATTTCTAATGAGGCTATAGGCCTACTGTAACTTTTATGCCATTGTGTTTTCCACTAGTACATCATTACTACTCTAGCCTACTCAGTATGGTTTCTCAATTCTGTATTAGGGCATCTTGTCTTGCACAGTGGAATACACCTCATTATTCATTCAGTTCACCTCAAGGCTGGAACCCATCACCCATCCTCAGATTAAATATGTCAATGTAGTAAGTAGGCTATGTATCTTTATATGTAAACAAACCATGTTTGTAGCCTACGCTATGTTTTGACAATATTTCGTGCCAAAATATGGACACTTTCATATGGCAGGCTTACACTGGAGCCTGTCTCAGTTTATAATTCTTTATTGACAATAAATAAAACTCAGGTCACAAATCCAGTTCACAAGAAATCAGCTTTTAATGGAAGCTTGGAGTGGAGTGTCTGACTGGCCCCTCACCCCCCTCACATCCTTGCCGTGGTGTTCACTGCTGGCTGACGCATCCAGCCTCTCTCCTCTTTGTACTCATCTCTCCGCCTACCCTCACAGTCCCCATAGTAACTACTGAGATCATCTTAGCAACGCACAGAAGGAGACTAAGCACCCATCCGAGGAAAGCGTCTGGACACTACAGGTCTTGAGCTAAATGCGTTCATTTTACAATTAAGTGTTTGCCTTCATTCGTCGATTGCCTATAGAATTCGGGTTGCCTGATAACGCGAAATTACTAGAACACAAGGGACGCTGACTGGTTTGAGGATTTTTGTTTGGATTTTTTGGCTAAGATGAAGTTCGTTGTTGTCCTGGTGGCCGCCGGGGTTCTGGCCTTTCTCGGCGCAGCCATTTGTATAATTGCCGGTGTTTACTCACGTTCGTCGCCTGCTGCACCTCAAGCTCTAGCTGACAACCGATCTTTGTCCACGGAATCTCTTTTACAGCCACTCTCCCCTGGATCCGTGGCGCATGCGGGCCCTCTGGGAGCTCTCCACGGTTCTGAATCATACGAAGGAGGGGGCCTGGGCCTTGGTATGGAGGTTCCTACACTGAACGAGCTTAGCCCTGGAGAGGTGACTGGTGAGAACCGCAAACAATTTACCTTCAGTCGGCTTATTTGTACACCAATTCCAGTCGGAGATTGTAAATCGAAAGGCTTTAACCAACAAGCCGACGACCCCTACGCAGATGACGAGTGGAACTATCTCAGAACCACTGCTGAAGAGCTACGGCAAACTGTCATGCAGCAAAATGATCTGATAGAAAGTGACCAGAGAACCATAGGGGAATTGACTGGAAAGCTTTCAGAATGCGAAAGTGGACTAGAGGACAGCAGCATCTCCGAGAGGAGCGTGGGGGTCTGGGCGGGTAACCGCCGCTTGATGGCCGGGGATGACGTGAGCGCATCGGCTGCAGCACAACTGCAAACCGCCCGGGCTGTAGAGGAACTGGAGAAAGCCATTCTCCAGCTAAAAGATCGCATTGAAAAGCTCGAGGTAAGCGCGGCTACTTTCAGTGGGTTTCTTTGTATTGTCACTTTCACAAGGATGTGAATCAGTCCACTATTTGACATGTGAAAGTCGTTACGCAATTATCAGTTATCAATTATTTGTATGGTTTAGATAACGACATGTGGTGTGGTGAACCCCTCTTTAGTAGAATATGTTTTCACTTGACATTGGAAAAAGCTTACAAAACAAAAATGGAAAGTCTTACAAAACTGTATCCTAAACCTTCCCTCAAACTGAAAAGGACTTAAATATCCCTTACAGCCAAAAGAAAACATGGAACAAATTCCTTCAAAATCAGTAGCTCCTGGGCATTGATTGACTGCTTTGTGTGAGTGAGACAACTTGCCCTTTCACTGCTCTCTGCCCTCTTCTCCCATCATCCCTCATTGGGGGAGATCGTGCACCTGCTGCCCCCAACCTCCCACCCCTCCACACACATCCGCTCAGCACATAAATAAAAGATGAGGGGACGAATGGAGGAGACCTTGAAAGAATTCCGAGCAGGTCAGAGCATGGATTCTTAGCACTGGCGTAAGCAAAGCCTTTGCTGTCATCATCATGGCTGGTGTTTTTTTTTTTTTACAAAGTGGAGATTGTGTTTGGTAAAATGGAGTGTAGAGAAGAGGAGAGGCAGAGAGCGTAAGAGAGAGAGAGAGAGAGGAGCACCTCATGTACACAGCTGCAGCTGCAGTATTCCACAGATCCAAAATACATTTATTGATCCTTCTTCTTTTCCTTTTGTGTCTACCTCCATCTGTGGAGCAGGCAGAAATAGGGCCAGCGGTCCAGAACCACACAGACGTGGGCACCAAGGGCTTTATCAAGGCCAGCGGCAAGCCCAGCTGGCGTGTGGAGGACCTGGAGGGGGAGCTGGAGAAGAAGATGGAGCTCCTGGAGAAGGAGAGGAAGGCCTTGCGAAAGGAGACCCAGGGCCACCACAAGGAGATCGACGAGGGACTGAACACCCTCCACAACCGCATCGCCGAGCTGGAGCAGAGTAAGAGAACGCCTCATGATTCACTTGTGACACAAGAGGGAAACTAGTAGAGTTCAGTTTGAAGAGATGATAGTATGGAAACCATAAATAGGAACATGACACGCTTGCTGATTTCAGTTCTCATTGAATTCTCCCTCCCAATGTCTTGTAGGTCTTACAGACTACAGCTACCCAGAGGGCTATAAACTGTCATTCCCAGTACGTACCAACTACATGTATGGGATGGTCAGAAAGGTCATTCCTGAGATGTACGCATTCACAGCCTGCATGTGGCTGAAGCACACAGAGGGGGGCATCGGCACTCCTTTCTCCTACGCTGTCCCAGAACAGCCCAACGAGCTGGTGCTGCTCCAAGGGATCCACAACCCTGTTGAGCTGCTCATCAACGACAAGGTAAGATTAGCCGCCAGGCCGCCAGGCGTCTCATAAACACATATAGGGTTGGTGTAAAGGGAACCAGATATCAGTTTACCAGATATCAGTGTACTGGAACACTTGACTGCGTCTAGCAGAAAACCCATTAAAGAAACAAACATTGTTTCATATCAAGGTTGCGAGGCTCAAGAATCATTGCAGCAGCAAGAATGTTTTTTATATAAATTCCTCAGACAATCTTGGACTATTTACTCAGTGAATTTGAGTGAAATGTTTCTAAACAACACTGCATGGAGTGCTAAGAGTAGACTGTAACCTCCATACTGGCTGAGCTCACCCTCTTTTGGAGCTGTGATGTGGTTGCCATAGCTGGCTCAGGTGTTTTTCCATGTGGCTCACACAGTGACACTTCCCAAGTACTGTATGTCTCAGGCTCAGGCTTCTCTGTCTTCTCCTCCACAGGTGGCACAGCTGCCCCTGTCCCTCCCTGTAGGCCTCTGGCAGCACATCTGTATCAGCTGGACTTTACGGGATGGCGTGTGGCAGGCCTACCAAGGAGGCAAGCTGAAGGGCCAGGGTGAAGGTCTAGCTGCCTGGCATCCTATCAGACCTGGGGGTGTTCTCATCTTGGGGCAGGAGCAGGTACGTGCCTTTAGAATAAGAGGATTTATTGTGTGATGTTTATTACAATGAACTGCTGCAATAGTTGTAACCAAATGTTCTGTTTGTAGGATACCCTTGGCGGCCGGTTCGATGCGTCTCAGGCGCTGGTCGGGGAACTGTCCAAGTTCAACCTGTGGGACCGAGTGCTGACCCCCACAGAGGTGTCCAGCCTGGCCAGCTGCAGTGGCACAGCCAAGCTCGGAAACGTGTCCCCATGGACAGACCGAGACGTTGACGCTTTCGGAGGAGCCACCAAAGAGCCAGTGGACCCCTGTGCCCGAGGCTCAGGGCCACAGCAGTAGGAAGGGGAGGCCCCATGGGGGTGGGGGGGTGCTGGGAAGATGTTTCGATATTCACCACAGTAGACCAACAACTGGTAATGACCTTACGAGAGCATTGCTGTGTGTCGTATCTCAGTCTCCACACTGACAGTCTTTCTAGCACAGTCATACTGATGTGCAGAGTAGTCATCTCACCCTAGTGGTGTTTTAAAGGGTGATGGGTGAAGCCTGGTCGCAGCTTGGTGTAATTACTCAGTGCGTTGGCGAGGGGGACGGCCAGGTCTGGGCTGCTGAGCACTGAGAAGGTTCATCTAGTCTGCTGCTTGTACTGTTCTCTACAGGTTTCCTGTGTGATAGTTGCCATTTTAAGTGTTGCTACAGTGCGTTTTTTGCATACACAGCAAAATAATGGAAATCAAAATGTGTGTGTGTGTGTGTGTGTGTGTGTGTGTGTGTGTGTATGTGTGTGTGTGTGTGTGTGTTTGTGTGTGTGTATGTGTGTGTGTGTGTTTGTGTGTGTGTATGTGTGTGTGTGTGTGTGTGTGTGTGTGTGTGTGTGTGTGTGTGTGTGTGTGTGAATGTGTGCGTGCTTGCGTGTGCCTGTGTGTACGTGTGTGTCTCAACTCATATTTAACCATAGGTCATTGCCATAACTGGTTTGAGCACCATATTATAATGTGCATCTTGTATGTGTAAAGCTTCTGTCACAGTCTCACAAGCTTGTGTTGGTTGTACTCGCTGGTTTGCAGATATTGTGGCTGTGATGTGTTGTGATTAGGTCAAGGCTATTCCAACAGTAAGCAAGCTTGGGCAGTGTTGTAATAAACTTGTAATGAGCCGCCCTCTATAGGTCCTGGGTATGCCCAGGAACATGTCGATTGTGCTGGTAATGTTACGTAACTGAATGGCACTCAGAAAAAATCAATGTACGTACATGTTTGTTATCTAAGGTAATGCAGGCTTATCAAGACAATAGGCCCTCAGTACACATGGATGATTCCACCTAATCTCATCAATCAGCCATCCATTACCTTCGGTTAGTCCCCAGCAAAAGCCAAATTGTATTTATTACCTTGAATGTACAAACAATAAGAATGAAAAGAAAAGTGTGTGAGAGGAGACTAAGCCCTTACACGTGTGTATTTAACGATGTTTTGGCTGCTAACTCTCAGCCATGCCTCACAAATTATATTACGAATGGTTGTAAAGTGCCTGAAAATAGCCCAAAATCTTTGATTTTCTTTTTTCTATCGCTATGGGTCATGGTGTTGATAACATGTGATGTCATTGTTGAGCTTGTTCAGTTGCACCTCCATGGATCTTCGATAAAATTGTAAACTGTGGATAAAAAAGAAATAAAATTACCAAAAGTGACAACATGTCTGTCTGCCTCTACACCCAGATAATGTTCATGTTCAGACTTGTCGGAAATGTTTGAAAATGCCCTTTCAGTATTGTTGCTTAGCAACAGAGACGGACAAAGGGATTTCAAATGGATTCATCAAAACATCCAACAAGGCATCCAGTAAGGCTGCCAACTCGCATGCTTTTGACAGCAATGCATCTCATGGTAAGATCTCAGATGAAGCAGATGGAGTCAGCTTTAGAAACTGCTCGCTTGGTGTCTTGTGAAAGAATTTCTAAAACTCTCATAAGTAAGCTTAATAAGCCTATCTCACTATCTCAAATGCTTTGCACAGTATTGTCCAAACATCTCGAAGTAGTTATGATCCACAAATCCAGACACTCTCACTTGGTTGAAAATGAGCAGCCTTGTTAGCTATCTAGAGTCCCTTTCATGGCTACTGTTTTTTTTTTTTTTGGGGGGGGGGGGGTGTTAAAAATCTGACCTGTAGGAAAGGGAGAGCGTAAGCCAGAGGTTGGGATAATCTCCTTGTGTCCATGGATTGTGCATGAGTTGTGGGGCTCAGGCCGATGTATTTGGCCTAATAGTTGGATTATGCAGATTAGTTGGGGCTAAACCCAGGACTGACTGTCACCTTAGCTCAGCAGACACATACTTCAGAGCATTCTACTTACAGTCAGGCTAACGCTAACACAGGTTACTGTTCTGTGGCACTTTTCCACAGCAGAGACAAACACTGGAACATCCAAATGTAGCCTACATGCTAGATCAGTGGTTTTCAAAGTGGGGGCCACGAGGGGGTGCCAGGGGGGCCTCAGAAAGTTGGAAGGAAAAATAAAAGCAACAAATAAATTCATTTGAAATTTTTAAAATATACCTATTACTATGAGGGTTGTTATACAATGCCATTATAATAATGTGTCGCATATCTGAACATTATATTTTCCATGATAATGACTGGGAATAATAGTAGAGTGATAGCTCTCATATAGCAGAGAGCCCCAAATACAATTTTTACACACTGTATGCTCCATCGCGAAGTGTTTGTGGCTAAAATAATTATTAGGATTAGCTTAATGTATTTTTACATTTGCTGTATTCTCGATGGGTTTAATAACACATCACGGGGGTCCTTGGCCAGAACCTAGTGGTATTTGGGGGGCCTTGTCATGGAAAAGTTTGGGAAGCCCTGTGCTAGATCACTGTGTGTTCCTGAGCTGTGCTTTTCCCATGTGGTGTTCACAAATCAGTCTAAGAACCGTCCGCTCTTGTTTGTGTTGATGAGAAACGCTGTTGAGTCACACAGTCAGGCCCCTCTCTGTCTCTCACTGAATTATTGAGCAATCTTAATTACCACTCACTCAGGGTCTGCCCCCCTGCAATCTCTTCCTCTGTGCGCTCACTGGGGCTACACCATTAATATTCATACACGACACTCTTCCCTCTCGCACGCTCTCTGTCACAATCACACACAAAAACACACGCAGGCACAGACATATACTCAAACCAGAGTAGTGCTGTCCTTAGAACATCACACACAAAAACACACACAAGCACAGACATGACATACTCAAATGAGAGTAGTGTTGTCCTTAGAACATCACTTGTGTAATACACACACACACACACACTCACTCTCTCTCTCTCTCTCTCTCTCTCTCTCTCTCTCTCTCTCTCTCTTTCTCTTTGTCAAGACGTTTCCACTACCAACTGGCTTCATGTGCAGTATAACACAGTTACATGTAGAGTTATTCTATTCAATGAAGGTCCACAATATTATAAACAATCACATTTGCTTTGTGTGTCAGTGTTGCAATGTTTCAGTGCAAATATCTGCTCATCTTTCCCTAGTCTGTTTTGGGCATCTGCTTGTTTATCTGAACAAAGCCAGAAATCTATTCATCCTTTGGCTAGCAGGTCCCCTGCTGACACAGTCTGTCTCTGCATGGTTGGCTGCTTTTCAAGGGGAAAAATCCCCTCTACTCTACATACTTGAATGCAATGGTCACTGCACAGAGTAGAGGGGCCGTGACCTCTGGTCACATCTTTTCCCATTTCCAATCTTTTCAGCTTCTTACAGTATTACTTCATTCTGTCACTTCTAGGGGATTAACTCAAAGAACTGACCTCTTGGTCTCTTGGTTTCTGCAGGTGTCTAAAAGACTAACTGTGAGGGGGAAAAGAATTCCGAAATTCTGAAAAGAATCTGAATTCTGTGCCTTTTGATAAGGAGGAGGGAATGTCCTCCGCCTCCAATAGTTCAACTTTGGAACACACACACAAGCAGACCTCTACAACGGCCAACTCAAGAGTTGAGCGGGAGAGCCAGATTATACCTTCCCGCCGTGGCCTGTTTGTCTATCCATCTAGGAATTGATAATCCCCCCCCTAATCCTTGAATCTAGAATCAGAGCTTTGCTTTTTAACAAATGAATCCATATGCAATACAGCAATGCACCGAGTCACTTGGAAGTAAAAGGAGCTTCCCATCCTGTACCAGTGAAGTTATGATGCATATTGAATAGATGATCACTCACAACTGCAGGTCATAGGTAATCATTGTATTCATTTTACGGTAACCAAAAAAATGTGAAGTTATAACTGAATGAAATGTGTGTTGCTTTAATGACAAATCCACAACGCAACAAACAACAGATGTGCGGCCAGGTCCCCGTTTTCCGTGCTGGATACGTGAGGCAGGAGTGGGATCACCTGGGGGATTGGGCACAGCCAGATGTGGCTACAGCGTAATGTGGGTCACAAAGAGGAATCCACCACTGGCACAGGAGAGGAGGGGGACGTGATGGGAGGGAATGGAAAATCCAGAGAGAGCAAAATCCCAGAGCGTGAGGACAAGTCCATCTGCTACAGCACAAACCTCAACAATCATCTGGCCCTGCAGTATGCAGCTGGTTAATACAGATGCTCTGCTCTGGATAAACAAGGACAGCATGCATCTGCAGCACACCAGACTGACACCTCTGACCATCAGTAGAGCCGGCTGCTGTGCACACCACCTAAGACTAGATAAAGTACTAGAGCAGCTCATATAATGTGCTCTGAAGAATGTCAAGTTAGGTTTGCACTCCATTATTACAGCAGACATTTTCAAGCTATATTAATTTGATCAAGTGATTAAAGTGCTACAAGACATGTTGAAATGTGTATGCGTGTGTGTGTGTGTGTGTGTGTGTGTGTCGTGGTGTGGTGTGGTGTGGTGTGTGTGTGTGTGTGTGTGGCCATGTGTGGTGTGTGTGTTAGTGTGTCTGTCTGTCTATCTGTCTGTGTGTGTTAGTGTGTCTGTCTATCTATATGTGTGTGTATGGCAATCAAGGTTTGTGTCTTTTTATTAGACATGTTATGATGGTGGTGGTGGTCCTTCCTCATCAGATATGTTGTGATGGTGGTGGTGGTCCTTCCTCAGTGCTGCCAGCCCATCTGCTGCCCTGTCTGTCTCTCTTCTCTTCTCATCTCATCTGTCTGTTCTCCTCTTCACTCCCACTCTCCTCCTCCTGTCTTTCATCACGACTTTACCTCTGGGCACACACACACACACACACACACACACACGCACACACACGCACACACACGCACACACGCGCACACACGCACACACACACACACACACACACACGCACACACACACACACACACACACACACACACACACACACACACACACTCACACACACACACACACACACACACGCACACACACACACACACACACACACACACACACACACACAGAGGGAAAGTGTTGTAATATGGCAATGGATGTTGGGTAACGTAGGAGACAGATTCGATTTGACCTTTGGTCAGGTCACTTTAACCCGTCTCCTCTCTCTCTCTCTCTCTCTCTCTCTCTCTCTCTGTCTGTTCTTTGTGTACTCATCTCTGCCCACTCCACATCACTGTCAACTCTCAACAGTGACCTGACTGCCATGCGTTTTGTCCTAAACATTTGTGTGGGCTCTACTTTGAGTACATGCTTTATTTATCTTTGAAGCTCTTTAAACTTGCATATTCTGGTCCAATCTGGGCGGCGCTGTAAAATATTCATAAAGCCAGACTCTCATACAGTACAGCACTGAACTACGGCCCTGCTTCAGAAAACACACAGACCCAAGCACATAGGAAGCCAACACAGACGTCCTCTCAAGAGTGCGTCAGTAAAATGGCATAGAGGAAATGCATTCTCATCACCACTAACTGTCCAGTGCAGCAAAACTGTCCAAGGCTTGTGTGTACCACCAAAATGTGTTGAGCTCTGAAATCCATAATAAGGACAAATTAAATTGATTAACCAATGAAATCAATGAAGATAGAGACAAAGAATGTGTGTGTGAGCATGTGTGTGTGTGTGTGTGTGTTAGAGACAGAGAGAGAGAGAGAGAGTGAAAGAGGGAGGGAGGGAGAGAGAGAGATCTATCATAGCTCATCATGATTCATTGTCTCCAAGCTGTTTGTGAGGGGTGTGTGAGTATAATGGAAAAAATATTATATTTCTGATTCCTGTGCATCATGATGAAGATATCACCAGATAGAGCACTCATTTTATGGGGCAGTGCAAGGAAAGAAATGTTTCGATAATAACTCTGTTGCTCCTTACCATAGATGAGGTGCACACGAGGTTCCCCAATGTGAACTGCATTTGTGACCCTGCCATCGATTGGTTGGTTTTCAGTCACAAAGCAAAACTAGAATGTTATGTGTGAGAAACCTGTTGGTTTTCAGTGTGGTGTCATCTTTGCATTCGTGAAAACATATAGTGTACTTCACATTCTGATGCACACAAATGACAAATATCCAGACACTCATGAACACATTATGTTTATGCTTGTTGTTGTTGTTCACTGGATCTTACTGCCCATGATCCAACATCTTGCCAGTCAAACCTCAAGAATGTGTCTGAAAGCTCAATCTGTCTGTTTCCCATGTATTCTTTCTTGGAGAGATACACTGTAGAGAGAGAGAGAGAGAGAGAGAGAGGGAGAGAGAGAGGGAGAGAGAGAGTGAGGGAGAGAGAGCGAAACATTGATTTTTCTACTGTCATTCAGAGCACCTCAACCTGGCAACTCTCCCATTGTCATGTTCAGGTTCAAAAATAGTGAAAGAGGGCAAACAAACAAAAAAATAAAGGCACACAGCGCAAGCTGTCCAGTCTCGCTGTGGACAGGCACTGGGAAGGAGTCCTTTGAATCATTTCATCTTGTAGAGGAGTGTGTAAGTAGGTGTTTTTGCTTGAGATTTCATTTGCACAGCGTTTTTGACTCCCTAAAACGTGTAAAGTCAAAGAATGACTTCTGTTCAAATAAGGATTGATAAACTTCAGAGGTAACACATTTCTATAGCTCTCCATAATTGTGAAAAATGTTTGTCATAATATTGTGAAAAGTGCTTTGTCAAATCATATAGATAAGTATAGATAAGTAATCAAAAAAGGTGGCATACCCCACATTGGTGCCTTTGGGTCTGAACTCAGTGCCTCT
Organism: Alosa sapidissima; assembly: GCF_018492685.1. Taxonomy (NCBI): domain Eukaryota; kingdom Metazoa; phylum Chordata; class Actinopteri; order Clupeiformes; family Clupeidae; genus Alosa; species Alosa sapidissima. The sequence continues at coordinate 2,265,377 of NC_055965.1, read as the reverse complement.
GCCTGTCTGATCTGTGGTCAGTGTGATGCTTTGGGTCTGTACTCAGTGCCTCTGCCTGTCTGATCTGTGGTCAGTGTGATGCTTTGGGTCTGTACTCAGTGCCTCTGCCTGTCTGATCTGTGGTCAGTGTGATGCGCTGGTGCACGCGTGGCCGTGTGCGGACGCTGTGCCTGGGGCTGGCCTGTCTGTCTGTGCTGCTTCACCTCCTGCTGGTGATGCTCACCCTCTCCGTGTACCAGACTCCGTGTGAGCCTCACTCCCAACTCCCCAGCGAGACCATCAGGGCCCTCGCCGACCCCAACGCTGCTCCACGTACGGACAGCCACAGGGAGGCCCCCTCTGGCCTGAGACAGCCTCGCGTCTCCTCCATGGATGCTGGCGGAGACCACCGAGTGGTCGCTCAGACACGGGAAGAGAGCTCAGCGCTAAAGCAGAGTGGAATTGTCGAGCCCCTCGGTGAGATGGCCAGAGCGAGACCTGTGAGCTCCCCTCAGCCTTTGAAGCCTAACCTCACTAAGCTTGAGGCTCTGTTCCAGCACCCGCTCTACAAGCCCCCTGGACTGCCTCTCCAGGAGGACGACTGGCTGCTCCTAGTGAAGCCAAAGGTTAAGGAGAATGAGCTGGAGAGTCCTCATTGGTGAGGCACAACACACACAGACACACACACACACACACACACACACAGACACACAGACACACACACACACATTCGCACGCACACACACACACATACACACACACACACACACACACACACACACACACACACACACACATGCGCACACACACACACACACACACACACACACACACACACACACACACAGACAGACACACACACACACACACACACACACACACATCTACAATTCAGAAGAATATCACCTCGTTTTATGAATATCACCTCGTTTTGGACATTGCATAGTGTATTAAAGTGTACCAAATGTGCTACAGTATCTACTGTAAGGACAAGTTATTGCCTCCGGCCTGAATACTCCACACAATCCCACATGGCCGTCCCTCTCTGTGCTTCTCTCTCCCTCAGGTTGAGCGCCAGTGAGGAGGGATACGATGCAGTTCACCTGAACAATGACATCGAGACTCACCCGCCCTGGCTACGCTTCCACCTGGGCATCACGCGCTGGCAGCTGTATGACCCTAATGATCCCAATCTGCGTCAGCTGGAGGAGCAGCTGACTTCCCACAAGATTGTCAGTGCGGGTAAGAACGAGCACTACAGAAACTCAATGTCAACTAGCAGTCAAGAGCAAAAGAGTGTGATTTGAGTAATGGAGGGATCTGCCCCAGTAGAGTTACTGAGTCCAGCGATGCTCCTGCTCTGTTTACACATCCTGCTCTGGTTGGCATTTTATGTCATGACAATCAGCAGCCACTAGAGGTCACTCTGCTGAAGAGAATAGGGAAGTGCTGAGGTGCTACAGGGTGTTCATCTCATTCTCTTACTCAATTTTCACATGTTATTTTGTCATGTACCTTCACATATGTACTGGTATGCTGTATGCTACCCTGGTTACGGTAATTATGGTCTGTAATGGTCTGTGATGAAATTCTGAATTCTCTTGCCATATCTGCATCCTATGATCATTGTAGTTTCCATGGTGACAGTGTGTGTGCTCTTTAGTGCAGAAGACCGGAGGCACTCAGCTCAAGTTGGTGATGTCATTTCCTAATTACGGGCAGTCACTCTTCAAGCCCATGAAGTGAGTCAGTAATTCCCACATGAAGCACTTTGGTGACTCTGTCTTCATATTCAATCTGTTTGAGACTTCAGCTCTAAATCCACTCTGCTCTTTTTCAGACAAGACCGTGATGATGAAACAAATTACAATCTGTATTACTTCTCTGACTTCGAAAGACACAATGCTGAAATTGGTGCATATCATCTAGATAGGTAGGTGGTTTAAATTATTGGTGCATATCATCTAGGTAGATGGTTTAAACCACCATCACATCTTTTTGAGGACTTTTTTGTATTTCACAGTAAGAATAAAGCAGTGTTTAATAGCATGTAACAATTTGTTTCTTTACTTTGACTAGGATTTTGGGGTTCCGAAGAGTCCCACCTGCTGTTGGCAGGCTAGTTGATGTGATTACAGAAATCAAAGACATAACCACTGACAGAAAACTGGCAAAAACCTTCTTTAATTCACCAGGTATGTGTTTATTTTATTCAGCGAATTGGACAAACTTTAAACTATGAGTATGCCCATCATAGCTTTAGATGTGTGACCATGTACACATTTTATTAATGATAAGCATGGCGGTATCCCCCTTTCTCTCACATGTCCCCCTCTGTAGTGGGTAACACGTGTTTCTATGGTCAGTGCTCATACTACTGCTCCACGGAGCATGCCGTGTGTGGCCGCCCTCGTGCTCTGGAGGCCTCGATGGCCACCATGCTGCCTGACCTCTCCTTGGCTCCGCGCCGCTCCTGGAGAAGCCCATGGAGGCGTTCCTACAGCCGCAGTAAACGGGCACAGTGGGTGATCTCTGCACTCTACACTACTATAAGCTTCGCAGTGTGTAGTGCATAGTACTGTGGCACAGTGGGTGATCTCTGCACACTACACTACTAGCTTTGTATGCAGTGTGTAGTGCATAGTACTGTGGCACAGTGGGTGATCTCTGCACACTACACTACTAGCTTTGTATGGAGCGTAGTGCACAGTACTGTGCTCTTAGTTCATAATCATAAGTTATCATGTTTGAACAGAGAAATTGTAAACTAGTAGAGTTAGTTGACGACCTTCTCAGATCTAAAACAGAGAGGATTGAAATACTGAATACTGATATAAAATGTTTTCTTGTATCATAGGTGGGAGACAGAGAAAGATTACTGTGATACCGTGAAAAAGACCCCACCATACAACCAAGGAACACGGCTAGTAGACGTCATTGACATGGCCATCCTGGACTTTCTCATGAGTTAGTCCATGTCACCACCACCATCACAGCTTCAGAAGGAGCTTGTATAATTGATGGCTGTCATATTTTCATGAATTTAATCTTGACTGATTTTTTCATGTTAGGTAACATGGACAGACATCATTACGAAACATTTGAGAAGTTTGGCAATATCACCTTCCTCATACACTTAGACAATGGGAGAGCGTAAGTGTTCACAACCTGTGTGTGTGTGTGTGTGTGTGTGTGTGTGTGTGTGTGTGTGTGTGTGTTAGTACTGACGCTCTCCATGTCATACAGGTTTGGTCGTTTCTCCAAAGATGAACCCTCTATATTAGCACCCCTGGAGCAGTGTTGCAGGTAAACCCCTGGTGGCTATAAAGGCAAAGCGGAATCAACAGCTGAGAAGCCAAACCTCCCTTGACTGTCTCTTACCTCCTTACAGGGTCCGCCGCTCCACTCTGATGAAGCTGCAGCTCCTGGCCCTGCCTCAGTACCGCCTCAGTGATGTCATGAGGGCGTCACTCTCACAGGACCCTCTGACCGCTGTAGCTCCTCTTCTGTCTGAGCCACACCTTGTAGCCTTGGACCGCCGTTTAGCAAGAGTCCTCAAAGTTGTTGGACATTGCCAGGAGCAATACAGCAATGTTATCTACAATGACATCCCTGACTATCCTTGATTGTATTATAATGACGTGTATGAGCTTGTGATTACTTAAAATAATTAAACTTTATTTATTCTACACTGGCAACCGCAGCGTAATTATGCATACCAAACCAACAACAAAAGTCTGTCTATTGAACTTGGTATAAAATCCTTCAAAATTGTATTATTATTTAATCCCTTTCAAATGTTTTGGACCAACCAATATGCTATAGGACAGGTGTTAGCCTACATGAAGTGGCTCACTGTTCCACTGATTTTAGCTTGGATTTTAGTATGAATATGCCGCACCGTAGTAAGTAGGCTATTCGCCTCCACGACTTTAGATGGCGGTAATGTGGTAAAGCCTCGAGGTACTACGCTTCGATAAACGTTAGCGAAGCAAGGTTACAGAGCGCGGGCAAAGATTGTTAAGGTGGAGCGCGGGTAAGTTCCGTGGAGCTAGCGAAATATGGCGGCGAAAAGCGTCAAAATAAAGGTACAGACGAACGATCAGATAAAGTAGGTTAAAATTCGGTTTTCGAGTATTTTTCAAAGGTTTACACGAAATGTAAACATGTTGCTGAAACTTAGCCTATGTAAATGCATGTGCAAATGTTGTAATTGTAGCAGAATTGTCTTGCTAACATCCTTGAAATTGAACGGAAGTGATCTCAATGCAAGGCAAGACAAACCAGAGCCCGTCTACGGACATTCTCTGGACAAACGTCTCCATCTTCTGATGTAGGCTACTATTAAAAGAGAGGGGAACAAAAACAAACATAATAATGTACTATACATCGATTTAAAGTTAATGTTTTTATACGATTATACTTTGCATTAATATAATTGTGGAAGTATAATTAATATAATTGTCTTTTTCATTAACAAGACCTAAAATAACACTATTATCCAATAACACATAGTTCAAACTTAGGGTGGTAGGCTAAAATGGACTCCTTGTACTTTTAGAATAGATATTTATGCCAAATTCGTCTTTATAGGTATATGCCATACTAACTCTATACGGACTCATATAGCCTACCCTAGGCCTGTCATACTATACACAATACTATTGAACTTTAAATTGTGTGGCTATGGAAACAATAAGTTGTGCATATTTAAAAGGGGGTAAAATGGACTCCTTATAACATATACTTTCAGAATACACATAGATATTTATACCAAGTTCGCCTTTGTAGTACCAGGCAATACCAAGTCACTAGGCCTTCTATTGACACACACTGTTGAACTTCAAATTGTGTGGCTGTGAAAACAATAAGTTGTGCATATGTAAAAAGGGAGTGAAATTAAATCCTTATAACATGTACTTTCAGAATATATAAAGATATCTATACCAAATTCGCCTTTGTAGGTACAAGGCCATACTAACTCTGTATCAAGTCATATACTATGTCTGCCATTGACATACACTGTTGAACTTCAAATTGTGTGGCTGTGAAAACAATAAGTTGTGCATATTTAAAAGTGGGGTGAAATGGAATCCTTATAACATGTACTTTCAGAATACATATAGATATTTATACCAAGTTCGCCTTTGTAGGTACCAGACCATACTAACTCTGTACCGAGTCATATACTTTAGGCCTGTCATTGACATACACTGTTGAACTTCAAATTGTGTGGCTGTGAAAACAATAAGTTGTGCATATGTAAAAGTGGGGTGAAATGAAATCATTATAACATGTACTTTCAGAATACATATAGATGTTTATACCAAATTCGCCTTTGTGAGTACCAGACCATACTACCTCTGTACCAAGTCATATACTATGTCTACCATTGACATACACTGTTGAATTCAAATTGTGTGGCTGTGAAAACAATATGTTGTGCATATGTAAAAGGGGGGTGAAATGGAATCATTATAACATGTACTTTCAGAATATATATAGATATTTATACCAAGTTCGCCTTTGTGAGTGCCAGGCCATACTAAGTGTGTACCGAGTCATATACTATAGGCCTGTCATTGGCCCACTGTTGAACTTCAAATTGTGTGGCTGTGAAAACAATAAGTTGTGCATATGTAAAAGGGGGGTGAAATGGAATCCTTATAACATGTACTTTCAGAATATATATAGATGTTTATACCAAATTCGCCTTTGTGAGTTCCAGGCCATACTAACTCTGTACCGAGTCATATACTTTAGGCCTGTCATTGACATACACTGTTGAACTTCAAATTGTGTGGCTGTGAAAACAATAAGTTGTGCATATGTAAAAGTGGGGTGAAATGAAATCATTATAACATGTACTTTCAGAATATATATAGATATTTATACCAAGTTTGCCTTTGTGAGTGCCAGGCCATACTAAGTCTGTACCGAGTCATATACTATAGGCCTGTCATTGGCCCACTGTTGAACTTCAAATTGTGTGGCTGTGAAAACAATAAGTTGTGCATATGTAAAAGTGGGGTGAAATGGAATCCTTATAACATGTACTTTCAGAATATATATAGATATTTATACCAAGTTCGCCTTTGTAGGTACCAGGCCATACAAACTCTGTACCGAGTCATATACTATGTCTACCATTGACATACACTTTTGAACTTCAAATTGTGTGGCTGTGAAAACAATAAGTTGTGCATATGTAAAAGGGGGGTGAAATGGAATCCTTATAACATGTACTTTCAGAATATATATAGATGTTTATACCAAATTCGCCTTTGTGAGTACCAGGCCATACCAAGTGTGTACCGAGTCATATACTATAGGCCTGTCATTGGTACACTGCTGAACTTCAAATTGTGTGGCTGTGAAAACAATAAGTTGTGCATACGTAAAAGGGGGGTGAAATGAAATCCTTATAACATGTACTTTCAGAATATATATAGTTTTTACAGGCATAAATATGACATAAATGTTTGAAAGTAGGCTATGTTATAATCATCCCCCACCTCATCCCACCTCACCCCAGGTACAAGCTCATGTTATGTCTGTACCGAATCACATACCAGGCCTGTCAGGAAACACCCTTTAAGGAAATACATATATCAAATTCACCTTTGTAAGTACCAGGCTATGGTAACTCTGTACCAACTGAAATACTATAAGCCTATGACACATAGGCCTACTGTTCAAATTGAGTTGCTGTGAAAACAAGTTGTGCATATTTGAAAGGGGGGTAAAATGGAATCCATGTACTTTCAGGCACCAAGTCTGTATTGAGTCATATACATTGGCACATACTGTTGAACTTCAAATTGCGTGGCTGTGAAAATAATAAGTTGTGCATATGTAAAAGGGGGGGTGAAATGAAATCCTTATAACATGTACTTTCAGAATATATATACAGTATATAGATATTTATACCAAGTTCACCTTTGTAGGTACCAGGCCATGCTAAGTCTGTACCAAGTCACATACTAGGCCTATCATTGCCACATAGGCTACTGTTGAACTTGAAATTGTGTGGCTGTGAAAATAATCACTTGTGAATATTTAAAAGGGGGGTAAAATGGAATCCTTATAACATGTACTTTCAGGAAATACAATATGTTTGTAAAACCAAATATAAGATACATATAGATGTGTATGTAAAACCAAATTGAAGGCACTAAAACAGATACAGAAATACATGTGTTCATGTTCAAATATTTACAAAAAGAAATATGTACAAATATAGAATAAAAAATAAATGGCCTGCATATGCAAATAATTGTCTTGACCTTGTGGCTTGGTTTTCACTTTGACATACAAGTTGTAGAAGCATCTCAAGGACCATTGATAGATGAGGATGCACCAGAGCTCAATTGCAAGCGTCATAACAAAGGGTCTGAATACTTATGTAAATTATATATTTCAGTCTTTTATTTATTATACATTTTATACACATTTTATACACATCACTTAAAACACCTGATTGTTTATTGTGTGTAGATTTATGAGAAAAAAAATTGAAGATGAGTCTGAAGCATAAGAAAATGTGTAAAACTTGAAAGGGTCTGAAAACTTTCTGGTTGCACTGTATAGGACTGAAAGATTAAAAGAGAAAAACAGATGAGTGTTCAGGAAGACAGGCCTGTTTAGTTGAAAGCCCACTCACCACGTCAAGGTACAGGCCACAAGTGGGATGTTAGTATGACAGGACAAGACAGAGGACAAGGTTAGTAAAACACATATATAAATAGAAAGTAATAAAAGACAGTAAAAAAGTACATAAATGACAATTATACATGCTAAAGTTTCCATGCCCCTTCATGAAATGTTCTATAATGTATCCCTTTATAACCTCCTCTACTACTGTTCAAAGTAAGGGGATGCAAACTTTTTCTTGGACAAATAAACAATGACAGACAAACTTCACAAGGACATAACATAAATAAGGACAATAATAAATAAATAAATACACATACATACACATGCACATACATTACCTTAGTGACAGCAGGGGTGTCATTTCACAAGGACCTCAGCAGGAGCCAGAGCAAAACACTGCAATATTCACACAATGTCACAATTAAACACAACACACACAATTATCACACACACACACACACATACATATTGCAAATTGCCACAGTTTGGATATTGCACATTGTCCGACATCAAATATTGCACACTTCTCCAATAAATATTATGAATAAGTATAAGTTATATATTAAAATTACAATAATACATATTCATCAATAAATAAATACAAACCCCAATATATCCAGGAAATATTACAGTATCACCTGGTGACTTAATTCATACTCTAAAATCCTCCGCATATTGCTACTGCAAACTTTGTTTAAATTTGTTTGAAAAAGGAAAGATTTAACAAAAAAACAAACATACACTCCACAGTTTATGCTATCAGACTGTTTTATAAATGTTGGGCATTTATGATAAAATTCATATCTAAATACAAGATTCACCAGCTTCCCATGGATCGCTAGATACTGTAACAATAGATATCTCTGCAATGTTGGTATTATTTTTATCATTTCATAATCAAATGTTTTGATTGAGTCAAAGACTTTTGCTGTTACAGTTATTTCATTATTTTGGGGGTGTTGTTCCATCAGCTCCAAAATCATAACAGCCCAATACATGTTGTTAAAATTTACTGGAATAACTACTGTGTGGTAGCGCCACCAATTATTTTCAGGCTTATATATTTTTGGTAATACATTGATGTCAGGGCAAAATACACTTTTTAAACACTGACTTATAAATGTTGATGGGACCATTACAATGTCATTTGTTGTCAGTTTTGCTTGGAGCATTTTCATATAAATGTCTATTATTTTATCATCTAGCCATTCACTACTTCTAATCACGTTCATATCCTTCTCTGTCATATTTGGAGGCAAGTTGACATCTCCTTGAGGAATCCATTCTTGGATTTCAAATGGTTCATGATTACCACACTGTTTATTACATATGTGTTGTTCCTCATATAAACGGCATATATTAATCTGTTCAGTGGTCTCCACACAGTATTCAACTAAAAAGAATATGGGATTAAGTTGTATTAAGTTGGCAATTTCTGTTTGTTTGTCTGAAACACAATCAAAACTTAACAACTGTATAAAAGGTTTTTCTGAGAGAGATACCAAAAGGGATGCCAGTGAATACTTGTAAATGCCAAAAACTGTGTTGAGTGTAAGATGTAATGGGAGGCTTTTGGGGTTATCTGCTAATATGAGAAGTGACTGTGGCAAATGAATCGGCAAAGTTTCTGACACAGTATTCTCTCCACATGATTTGCAATTGTCTGTTTCATTTCTATTTTTTTTATTTAAAGCTTGATTAGTTAAAAAGTGTTTTATTGCCTCTTCTGAAATATCTAAAGGTAATGAGATTAGAATTTTGTTTGTGCGGTTTCTTCTCTCCTTTTCTGCACACCTGATACAATTAAATAATGACAAGCAGTGAGCATACAGCAAATCATTGGCTAAAAAGTTTGCCTGCAGGTATTTATCTACAAATGTTTTAATTAACACTACAGCTTCATTTTTAGTAAATTGGCTTTCAAGTTCATAATGTTCACATAAAGAGATGTCTTCAATTGCTTTCTGTGAAACTTGTTTTCACAGCCACACAATTTGAAGTTCAACAGTGGGCCAATGACAGGCCTATAGTATATGACTCGGTACACACTTAGTATGGGCTGGCACTCACAAAGGCGAACTTGGTATAAATATCTAATTTATATTTATATATATTTTAGAAAGTATATTTGTAAAATTGTTTTCACAGCCACACAATTTGAAGTTCAACAGTGTATGTCAATGGTAGACATAGTATATGACTCGGTACAGAGTTTGTATGGCCTGGTACCTACAAAGGCGAACTTGGTATAAATATCTATATATATTCTGAAAGTACATGTTATAATGATTTCATTTCACCCCACTTTTACATATGCACAACTTATTGTTTTCACAGCCACACAATTTGAAGTTCAACAGTGTATGTCAATGGCAGACATAGTATATGACTCGGTACACACTTAGTATGGCCTGGAACCTACAAAGGCGAACTTGGTATAAATATCTATATATATTCTGAAAGTACATGTTATAAGGATTTCATTTCACCCCCCTTTTACATATGCACAACTTATTGTTTTCACAGCCACACAATTTGAAGTTCAACAGTGTATGTCAATGGTAGACATACTGTAGTATATGACTCGGTACAGAGTTTGTATGGCCTGGTACCTACAAAGGCGAACTTGGTATAAATATCTATATATAGCTATCTAATATCTATCTATATATGCACAACTTATTGTTTTCACATCCACACAGTTTAATTATATTGACGTTGAAAAAATATAGCATTCTAATGTGTATTTTCGATTTAAATGTCTTATTTAATTATTTTCTAAATTTACTTTCCCTTTGGTAACACAATACAGTTTTAAATTAATAATTTTTAAACATATTCATTACTTTTTCATTGAAAAAGTAATGACTATGTTCTGACTTTTATTTTGAATGATTCGCGAATGGCGGCCATATTGGAATTTTCTTTACTGTCGCTAGTTTCACACTACTGCGCGGGTACTTTGGAAAAATGGACGAAGCAGCAGAGAAAATTGGTAGGAAGTCTTTTTAAAACTTACTTTAGCCACCACGATCCGTTATTTATTTTTTATAAATCGACAGAAGAAAAACTTAACATTTAGAAATAAATCAGTTCAGTTTGTCATTAATCTTGACTAAATGCTCGCCTCTAATTAGAACCGCAGATGGCTATAGTTGTTTCTTATTTGCAACCTATAACGTTAGCTAGTTTGCAAACATAAAGAGCTAATTTGCCACCACAATTTAACAGCAGACTGTTTATAGTGAGATATTTTGATAAAGTGACCGCTGACGTGTTCCTCAGGGTACAAAGGGGTGACAGTACAAAGTTGTGACAAGCGGTTTCAACACAAAACAAAAGAACACTTGTGTCTTCGCATATTATGTTGTAATGAAGCACATCTTGGTGTTACAAATGTACTCAGACTTGGCACCAAGAAGTCTGAAGTCTGAATTGAAATTCATCTGTCATCGCAAGTGTTGGATATGTCAAATATTCTTAACTTAATCCCAGTGAATTTACCTGATTTACCTGAATCACTTGCCAGTGTGTTTTCTTGAGGGGTGAAACTAGGCAACATTTGGCAACAAATGCTCATGTCAGTCATCTAACAGCTCAGCTGTGTCATATAATTAGATAAGATTAGATTAGATTCAACTTTGTCATTACAAGTACAAAGACAACAAATGCAGTTTGCGTCTAACCAGAAGTGCAAAAAAGCAGAAAAGTGCAATGTGACGTGAAGTATAGACAGGTGGTGCATGCACAGGACAATATATACAGATATATAATTCATGTAGAGTAAAAAGATATTCACTGTGCTTGCAATTTAACCTCTCATTGACCATGCTGTAGTTGTAAGTATTGTGTACTCTGTGTCTTCTGTTGCAGTGGCACCAGATTCTCTGAAGCTGTATGAGGCGCAGTTCTTTGGCTTCACTCCTCAGACGTGCATGCTGAGGATCTACAGTGCCTTCCACGACAGCCTGTACGAGCTCATGCTGGTGGTGGAGTCTGTGTTCAAGCGCAAGCTCAGCCCTGCGGGGCAGGAGCCACCAGAGGAGCTGTGTGTCAAGATGCAGCAATGCAGCCAAAAGCTGCTCCAGTTCCTACAGGAGCGCTTTGAGCTGCTGTCCAGTCGCATGGAGACGCTCCTGGTGGACAACATCCTCTCTGTGCCCCCCAACGTCCTGTTGCCAGAGGACGAGTCCCACAGGAAGTACCCACAGGGGTCGGAGGAGCTGATGAGGATGGAGCGGTCGCTGGCGGAGCTCCACCAGGCCTATCAGGCAGAGTTGTGTGCCAAGCAGGCCTTACTGGCAGAGCTGGGAGAACAGAAGGAGGTGCAGGAGCACCTGGGCGGCATCCTGAGCTGGGTCGGAGAGTTGCGCACCTGCGGCAGACAAGAGGGTCTTGTCCAGGACAACTTCGCCCCGCTGGTGGAAACGGTGAGGCACCTGCAAGATGTCAAGGCCAAGATCCTGATGAAGAGTAGAGATCTGGACGAACTCTGATGCTGTTTTCAGTGAAGATGTGTATTTTATGTAAATATTCCCAGAAAACTGTGTACAAAGCCTGTCTTGTTGGATTTTGATTTGGCAATGGAACTATAGTCTAAATGCAGCTTGGCTGACATGGCTGATTTTAGCACTTTAAAAAAAACGGGCAGCGTCTCAGGATCAGTGACCAGAAGTAAAGTTCATCACTGAACTCGTCAGTCAAATGTACATGCAGCACTTTGCAGTACTAAGCTGGGGAAATATGTAGGATGTGACTTTTAGGTGGTATGATATCAATAATTCCTCGTTTGCCAAGACCTGGAGAGAGATGGTGCAGAGATGGTTTTGTATGCAGAGCAGCACATATTGCAGATGCTTTTACTCACAGTGACAAATCTACCAGTTAGCATCATTAGCAGTGGACAGAACAGCTAGTTAACATCAGTCCTGGTTTTCTGTAGCCTTTCTGTTACATAACATTAAAAAATAAAAGTAAACTGTACAAACATTATCGTGTAAATGTCAAAATCATTCATCAATGCTATAACCATATTATTCAAAATTACAGTAATCAAGAATGCGATGTTCCTTGTATGAAACAAAACAATGAATGCACAAAAAGAGTGCTCAGTGTATATTTTAAGTGCAAACTTAACCTTCCCAGCTGAAAACTGGTCAAACTGTTCTGTCATATAATAAGTTTGCATTGGAAATATATGTTTATGGGTTCTTAGCAAACGTTTTGTCACAGACAACTTACAATTACATCAATAAACATTACATTGACATTAAAAATAGTTGTTTAAATGTGGTTATAAAATGTAATTATATATTTTTACCAATCACTATAACCATAAACATATACACACATACTGTATACAACTCTACCTTCTAGTTAACTCTCACAGAGTTGTGAATCATGCTGAAACCACGGTAATTCTGGTGTCACTGACATGTTTATTGGTATAAATATTTTCATTTGAGACAAACTAAGCATTTTCAGCAAATTGTGTGCTTTTGCAGGTTATCCACTGTGTAGTTTACAAGTGCAACGCAACTTGCAACGGAGAAAAACTGTACGTAGACAGAACAGATTATTCACTCCATCTTGCAATTTTTTTTTTGCTTTATTTTCAAATGGAAATAGGAAATACAGCATTTAAAACATTGACTTCCTAGGGTTTATTCTTTCAAAGATTAATTGGTCTTGATTGGTCAAGTCTTGATTTTTTCTAGACTGTCACATAGGAAGACAGTGAATATAGAGAATAGAAAATAATAATGTCTGGATGTAAAACAGTACTATTCACTATTGCTTGTTGTCATTCATTTATCATCCTCAATTACAGTAATGCAGATTGTGACATTCCAAAAAATTATATTTACATATATAAAACTAACTGGATAAATGAGTCTTGTAATAGAGTCATGACATAATACCAAAGCCCAGGCTCCACAACTTTGAAGGGAAAAAAGCGGTTTGTTGTGAAATGTAAGAATAGCAAAAAGCAGTTGCACTGTAACCAGTTCAGACCAGTCCAGTTGAAGGGACTTTCACAGAGGCATATAGCACCCATGCGTCTTCTCTCTGAGCTGGCTGGAGGTTGTTGTTTCCGTTGTTAGGTTGACGGAACTGAATGCTGGAGTACTGAATATCGTTCTCATCCTCCAAATCTTCTACTTTTGTTGGATCACTGTTGCATGCAGTACTAGGGTGTGTCTGGGTGGGAGAGAGAAAAGATGGATGAAGATTACAGGTTTCACCACAATATAGGAAAGTCTCAGATGGACACCCTGGGTTCACATTTTAAAGGATTACCTGGCCATTTCCTCCAGTGTTTTCGGTTTCCTGTGATGAGCTATTTCTCCTCCTCCTTTGTACAAACACATGACACGCTGGTTATAACAAAGTCAAAAGCCTCCTGTTGTGTGTGCTGCTGGTAAAATACACATTTCTCACCTCATCCACAGAGCACCACAGACCAGTGACACAGCCAGGAGGAGGAGGAGGAGGATTCCAACTGAGGCATAAACACCTGAGTGATTCTCTGATCCACTGTGGGCTTAAACATCAAAAGAACATTTTTATGTTACAATGAAACTGTAATATACCTGAATGATCAAATTGATCGAATGATTCAAAAGATTGATTGAATATCAAAATTGCTTTTATAAAGAGGTAAATAGACACAAACAAATGAAAAGATTAAAACATACTTAGAATGGGGTCTCTGACTTTGCAGATGCGCACTTTGAACACCTGGTATTGCACTACGTAGTTTTTGCAGGTAGGAGCATGACCCTTTTTGTTGGTTTCAGAAAGAAGATCCAGTAATGAAAAGAACTTACCGATGCTGAGAGTGACTGCAGAAGAGGTGAGGTGATCATGTCCTTTAACAGCACAGGTGTAATCACCTCCATCCTCACTGCTGACGGACATCAGGTACAGCCTGTTGCTCCTGGTTGTGTGTCTGTGAGGTACGGGGTTGCCGTTCTTGTACCAGAGGTAAGTAGGGTTGTTGCTCAGAGTGCAGGTTGTGCTGCAGGTCAGGGTCACTTTCTGACCCTCGCTGACGTGGTCAGCACTCATCCGCACCTGCAGGCCTGGAACCAAACAAACAGAAAACAGGATGCAACCATGATGGTGGACTACAAGTATGGAGCATAATGTCAACATAACTCAAAATAAGTAGTGTCAAATTTGTAGTAATACCTGTCACATTGAGGATGACTCCTGGTTTACCAATATAGCTGTCGTTTGCTGTAAACCTAAAACAATATTCTCCAGAATCTCTCTCTCTCACATCTCGAATTGTCAGGTTGGAATGATCCTGCAAATTTCCAAGGTAGGTTACGCGATCTTTAAAAAGCTCCATACTACGCAAATCTATTAGGTTTCTTTTTTCCCATTTGTTAAACCAGAATGCAGATTTGACTGTGAGACCTCTGGGATACGTGTAAGAGCTGAACAGCTGGACAGAGGAGCCTCTTAAAGCACAGACCCTCCTGTCTGAATAGGACACACCCCAGCATCTATCAACCCGCACACCTGAAATACATTGAAAATAAGTGTGTTTAAATAGGAAAAGGCAGCATACAGTATCTTTAAGCTAACATTTAAAAAACAAACACATAATCGTATAAATCACATAAAAATCTCTTGTGTGTTTTAATGAAGGCATAAAAGTGAGCTAACTTACATACTGCATGTGAACGGAGTTGATCAAGGCCTCCAACAGAACAAGAGTAACTTCCCCCGTCACCACTACTCAGAGGTAATGTTGGTGTGCTGGGGTAAAAGTGTTTTTTAAATTGTCCATTTCCATATATGTTGAAGTATAAAAATTTTACTTCTGAGGGAACATTCAACATTTTAAACGTCAAACTACACAATGTAGAACAAGAAAGGTCCACTGATGTAGAGCCCACCATTTTAATCTTCAGATCTGTAGAGAAATTAAATGGCTTTAATTCAATAATATTTCATAAAAAGCATAACATGGGCTTTTCATTTGGACAAATTACCTGTGACTGTAACATTGACTCCGGTTAAGTCAGAATGTGTCCCTTGGTCAGATATGAACAGGCAGCGATACACTCCTGAATCACTCAGTCTTATGTCAGTGATGGTGAGAGTGGAGCTTCTGTCTTCTGTCCTGCTGTACGCCACACGGCCTGCAAACTCTGGGTCTAAGAGCAGGTCCTCAGGCTGCTCCTCACTCCACCATTTACCACTTAGTTTGGGACTGAACCAGAATGTGGACCAGACTGGCTGCTTCCTGGGTGCTGTGTAGGAACAGGTCAGCACCACAGAGGCCCCCTGCAGCACACACAGACTTTGGCTGGAATAAGTCACCTCACCAGTCAGTGGCCGTGCGACCTGAAGACCATCACTTACAGAATAACCTACAGAGATGATTCATTAAATGTAACATTGTACAGATTCAAAATCATTTCATTTCACATTTCAGAGTGAATTTAAAAAGTTGTATGAGGAAGAAATGAAGCAAACTTAAATAGTATATGCAGAGCCGGACAGTAACAGAGTACATTTACTTGAGTACAGTACTCGAGTACAATTTTGAGGGATCTGTACTTTACTCGAGTATCATTTTTGGGGAGTACTCATGACTTTACTCAAGTACATTTGAGAGGCAAATTGTGTACTCTTTACTCCACTACATTTCTATCCTTAAAGGAATTATCCGGAGTAAAATGCACTTTAGATCGATTTACGGATGATTGGGGGTACATACGTTGAGTTGACATCAAAATCATGTCATTCGGATGTGTTTTGAGAAAGTTCGATTGTACCGTTTTCAGTCAAAACTCGTAGCCTGGAAGTGAGCAGGGCATATAAATTTCGCCGCTACAAAACACTATTTTTATACCTCTTCTACAGTTCCAAACAACATAACACTTACGTGGTAGTGAGTAGAGGGTCCCTAACCGAAGTATCCCGAAGTATCCCGAGGTCTTTATGTGTTCGGATAGAGAGTCCAGAATGAATTTCATCAAGCCAGTACCTTTCCGGAAATGTTGCCATCTTTGCTGCCATCTTCAGGGGAAAGTCCGTAGGAGTCGATTGCTGAGTGTGTTGTAACACGCTCTGGAAATTCACAATTTCGTTTTTTTTTTATTTATTTTTTTTTAAATTCATTCTGGACTCTCTATGTGACCACATAAAGACCTCGGGATACTTCGGTTTGGCTTTAGGGACCCTCTACTCACTACCACGTAAGTGTTATGTTGTTTGGAACTGTAGAAGAGGTATAAAAATAGCGTTTTGTAGCGGCGAAATTGATATGCCCTGCTCACTTCCAGGCTACGAGTTTTGACTGAAAACGGTACAATCGAACTTTCTAAAAACACATCCGAATGACATGATTTTGATGTCAACTCAACATATGTACCCCTAATCATCCGTAAATCGATCTAAAGTGCATTTTACTCCGGATAATTCCTTTAACCGTGAGTACCCTTTACTTCTTAAAAAAAGAGAACTGTAGGAAACCCTCAATTTGTTGTTTCCCTCTCAAACGTGATTGGATTGTGCAGGTGCCACTGATTGGGACAGCCTATCAGCAATCACCTTCAGCTTTCCGCCAAAGTCAACTCCATGGTCAGATTTAGATAAGAGATGAAACCATGGACGAAACAATGGATGAAGACGCAGCAGGTTGTGCCAACCCGTGGCCCCACCTCACCAGACTATTTCAATTTTCAAGTTACAATGATAGTTTTCGCTTCAAGTGTTTCAATTACAAAATAGTATTTTGTATTTGAAATACGTATTTTAAATACATTCATTAGAAATACTGCCTATCCCTGGAAACATGGTAAAAAGATGGAAATTACTTGATTTTACTTTTAATTCCTTTTACATTCTCCAAGGTATTAACATTAAAATTTTTCATAGCTCCATGTAGGACGTTTCTGTACATAAATGTAAGCACTGTGGCAGTAGTAATGCAATATTTAGAAAATGTACTCATGATACTCAAGTACTTTTACTTAAGTAGACATCTGTCTGTTGTACTTTTACTTGTACTTGAGTAAAATTTAGCAAGGGGTATCTGTACTTTTACTCAAGTAATGAAGCTGTGTACTCTGTCCGCCTCTGAGTATATGCGCACATTTGAGCAGTTATGTAATGCCATCATACCTGGAATTGTAACCATCAGTCCTCCAAATAGTATCCAAAGGATTTTAGGGGACATTTTTACAGCACGAGGAGACAACTTGAAGAGAAACCCATCACAAGTTTAGAGTATTCTTCTGGGTGCTCACAATACTGTAAACACATTTTCAAAACATTAAAGAAGATGCAGAGTGTACTTACTGAGTAAAGAGGTCTTGAATAATCTACACAAGGAGAAACACTAGTTTGTGTCCAACTGTTGCTCATGCTAAAATGTGAAGGACAGAAAGTTTTCTGCAGAGGATTTCCTTCCCTTTTTTATCTGTTTTAACATCATCAAGAAGAGAGGGTGTTAAAACAAGTGACCCTGACAAACTGTTCAAGTTTCCATTTCTAACCCCTCATCCTTTTGTAGAACATAGACAGTCGTAGCACAATCTGTTTGGATGTTGTTGAAGCATTATTGAATTGAAATCAAATGCATTCATTACTTTCAAATGTAATAAATGCATCTTACCGTCAAAAAAAATACCTTATAAGGTTTTGTTTTTTCATGTGCAACTAAAACAATCTGCCATGACATATGCCTACATATAGCTGTTGCTCATAAGTTTACAGCAGAATCAGTAAAATGTGTATCATTCCTTTATGAAAAGATGAGTGATTAGGCAAAGCATAATGATAATAATAATAATAATAATAATAAGCTTTATTTGTATAGCATCGTTCATACAGAGAATACAGGGCACCCGGCACCAGGAAACCCACTACTCTTTGTGATAAGTGCCATGGGATCTTTAATGACCACAGTGAGTCAAGACCTCAGTTTTTAATCTCTCATCTGAAGAATGGCATCTACTGTCACTGCACTGAGTCAGGGATCAATTTCTTGGCCATAGGGAAGAGTGCCACTTACTGGCCATCCACCAACACCACTTTCAGCAGCAACTTAGTGTTCCCTGGAGGTCTCCATTCTAAGTACTAACCAAGCCCACACGTGCTTAGCTTCAGTCATTCAGCAGGTGTGCGTTGGCCTGGCTGTTGTTTTGAGAAAGAATATAATGAGAATATCCATGTTCAAAAGTTTACATACCGTTAGTTCTTAATTCTATGTATTGCCCCCTTTAGCATCAATGACAGCTTGCTGTCTTTTGTGATGGTTGTGGATGGATGAGTATCTTTATGTTCGCAGATGGTAGAGATGCCCATTCTACTTGACGAAAAGCCTCCAAATCCCGTAATCTCTTGGGTTGTCTTGCATCAACTGCACATTTGAGATCTCCCCAAACAGGCTCAATGATATTGGGGTCAAGAGACTGTGATAGCCACTCCAGAACCTTCACTTATTTCTGTTCATCCACTGAAGGGTCATTTTCATGTCAGAGAATCCAAATGCGCCCCATGCACAGCTTTTTAGCTCATGAGAGCAAATTTTCCTCCAACATTTTCTGATAACATGGTTCTAGTTGGGCATGGCCAGGCTACATGCATTCATCACATACAAGCCTGCATTCATCTTGCCATCATTTGTTACTAACTATCGATGCTTCTCCAAACATAGCATTTAGCGTTGTGGTCATAAAGTTCATTTTTCGTCTAATAACACCAAATGACTTACCACAAGGCCAGCTCGATCCAAACATTCTCATCCATGGCTAAATGATACCCTCCGATCGCAGCGCACCAAACTCAGAGCCGCGGAGAGGAAATGGCACAAATCCAAACTAGCTGACGACCTCAAAAACTACCAGACACTCCTGACCTCCTTCTCAGCCAGCATCACTGCTGCTAAGACTGCTTTCTACAATGACAAAATCAACAGCGCTACAGACACTCGAAAACTTTTCTCAACCTTCAAATCGCTACTCAACCCTCAGCTGCCTCCTCCTCCATCCAGCCTTACTGCAGATACCCTCGCCTCATTTTTTACAAACAAAGTGGCGGCAATCAGCAGTCAATTCTCTACATGCCCACTCAACGCATCTGACTCAGATACCGCACTCCTGCAACCTCTAGGGACTGCTGGAACATCTTTTTCAGCATTCACGCCTCTCTCCGAGAGTGAAGTGTCCAGACTCCTGACATGCAGCCGTCCTACCACATGCTCGCTGGACCCTATACCTACGAGCCTACTTCAGTCCATCAGCCCGACCATCGCTCCAGCTATCACACATGTGATCAATGCCTCGCTAACCTCCGGCACATTTCCAACAGCGTTCAAAATGGCCCGGGTAACACCGTTACTTAAGAAAGCTTCTCTCAACCCTGCTCAAGTCGAGAACTACCGCCCTGTCTCACTACTGCCTTTCCTATTCAAAGGCATTGAACGAGCAGTCTCCAAACAGGTCTCTGACTTCCTTTCACAGAACAACCTTCTGGATCCAAATCAGTCTGGGTTCAAAAGCGGCCACTCTACCGAAACGGCTCTGCTGTCTGTAACAGAAGCCTTAAAAGAAGCCAGGGCGACCGCTCGGTCATCAGTACTCATTCTGCTTGACTTATCGGCTGCCTTTGACACGGTTAATCACCGTATCCTTCTCTCTATACTCGCTGACATGGGAATCTCCGGAGCTGCTCTCTCCTGGTTTGAATCCTACCTCACAGGACGCTCGTTTAACGTATGGCAGATGGCTTGGTCAGCTATCTGCACCTCACCATCTCACCACAGGGGTCCCCCAGGGCTCAGTGCTGGGCCCCCTCCTCTTTGCTATCTACACCACCTCCTTGGGACAGATTATCCGTTCGCACGGCTTCTCATACCACTGCTATGCAGACGACACACAGCTCTATCTGTCCTTTCCACCTGACGACCCCCCTGGTTTCAGCACGGATCTCGGATTGCCTTTCAGACATAGCTACATGGATGAAGGCACACCACCTCCAGCTGAACCTCTCAAAGACTGAACTGCTGGTCATCCCAGCTAAACCTACCATACACCACGACATCAACATCAAATTTGACTCCCTGTCTGTTTCACCGACCAGGACTGCAAGAAATCTAGGAGTTGTTCTCGCCTCAGTCGCCCGGTCATGCCGTTTCGCACTCTACAACATACGGAAAATCAGGACTTACTTGACTCAAGATGCTACCCAACTTCTGGTTCAGGCAATAGTCATCTCACGACTCGACTACTGCAATGCCCTCCTGACAGGTCTCCCAGCCTGCGCAGTGAAACCACTTCAGATGATCCAGAACGCGGCGGCGCGCCTGGTCTACAACCAACCCAAAAGGGCACATGTTACCCCGCTGCTCATCCAGCTACACTGGCTACCTATGGCGGCCCGCATCAAATTCAAGTCTCTAACGCTTGCCTACAAAGTAGTCTCCGGTTCTGCTCCCACCTACTTGAATGCCCTCATACAGACTTACACTACCTCCAGACCGCTGCGCTCCTCTGACGAACGACGTCTAGCTCTACCACCGGTACGCTCAAGCCAATCCAAACTTTTCTCATCTGTTGTTCCTCGTTGGTGGAACATACTGCCAGTTCCTACAAGGGCAGGGACATCCTTTTCCACTTTCAAAAAACTCCTGAAGACCCAGCTCTTTAGAGAACATCTACTCTCATAGCAACACTTACAACAAGTCTTACTGATCCTAGCACTCACCAGCCGTTTTAAACTGACAAGTAACTGTTAAAATACAGCACTCACCGACGCACTTATTCTTACTGTACTCTAATGTGTTTTTTTTTAAACTGTCCTAAAATTGTGAGAATTGTTCTAAAACTTACTGTTTACCATGTTGTTAGTCGCTTTGGTTAAAAAAGCGTCAGCCAAATGTAATGTAATGTAATGTAATGTAATGTAATGTAATGTAAGTTCTGAGGCTTAAGTGCTGTTTGGCATGTTGCCAGCGTGCTGTTTTACCAACCCAGGAAAGTGGGACGGGAGGAAATTTGGGCCTGTACAGATTCATTTTGTGCTTTTGGAAATTATATTTGCATGTACGAAACTGTCTCATACACTTTCTTAGTAACATAAACAGCAGCTTTTTCACAGTAGCAATCTAAACAGATAGAAAGTTCATCAGTGAACTAGTCAGTCAAAGTACAGTGACAACTGGGCAAATGACACAGGAAGTGACTTTTAGGTGGTATGAAAATAACTCCTTGCTTGCCATGACCTAGAGAGATGCACTTTATTTCTGTACACAGACTTGCACATACGCCCATATGAGATATGGCAGACATTTTCAGTCACTCTGACAAACTAACCAGAATGTAATTTCTGTTGACAGATCAGATAGTTTTTTTGTTGCTGTTGCAAATCCTGATTTCCTATAGGCTGTCAGCCACATAATAAAGATCAAACAATACAGAGTAGAATAGTATTGAGTGTAAATGTCCACACCATTCATCATTGCTATGGCTATACTTATCATTAAACTTATTTGCAATGTAAATTTATGTTTATGTGTCTATGTTATGGTTCTTAGCAGATTCTTGTGTTCAAAGCAACTTCAATGACATCTATAAACATTATTAACATTAAAAGTAACAGTTTAAAATAGTCATATAGCCTAAATAAAAATACCAATCTCAGAGGCTAAACTAAATGTAACAGAATAATAACTAACCAAACATATACAAAGCACAACTCTCAATCAAAGATCTAGATCTAGAGCTGTGTCTTGATGCAAACCCTGATGAATAACTGTTAGTGTGCAATAACATATCATTCAAATGTTCATGTACATGTGACCGACAGGGTGCTTTATGCTCACCAGAACCAGATAAGCTTCACCTTACCAATCTGTATGCAGGCTGCCCAATGAAGGAACAGTCTTGGAGCTGATGTTATAAGAAAATATACTTTTATTAACAGATAGCAGACAGACACACATTAAACAAATAACAAATTCTGGCACCAGGGCAACAAACAATGTTCCGCATAAATTACAGTACACAACCTCAATAAATGAGTGGATACACACCAACACTTCACACTATATGGACAGTGCACAAACATACACTGATAAGGTTACACTAGGTTTCAGACACCACACTCAAATAGACACTGCAAACAAATCACTGGTTCTATAGGAAGCGGCTAAAGTGCCCTTGAGCAAGGCACCTAACCCCTCATTGCTCCCTGAGCGCCACTGTTGTAGCAGGCAGCTCACTGCGCCGGGATTAGTGTGTGCTTCACCTCACTGTGTGTTCACTATGTGCTGAGTGTGTTTCACTAATTCACGGATTGGGATAAATGCAGAGACCAAATTTCCCTCACGGGATCAAAAAGAGTATATACTTATACTTACTTACATATTGCACACTGCCCTAAGCCAAGACAACATGATAACAAATGCAGACAGACATTAAACAGACACACAAACAGAGACAGACAGATATTACAAATATAAAACTATGACTGGCTGGCCTCCACTGATGGTGCAGCATCAATACAATGTAATGCTTTGTCGGGTTAAATAGTGACGAAAGCTAAATATTCACGCTAAAATTGAGGCATACCTCACTTTAGATGGAAAGCTGCAGTCAGCTGGTTACACGTGAGCTGCAGATGCTCTAGGCTACTCGCTAACCATGAACACAATGGCATATAGGAGGAAAGTCAGATGTCTTGATGTCAGATGAGTTTAAAAGCAACAATTTGTATTGCTACAAAAACACAGCATATTAACTTAGTGTAACATAGTGTAGCATATTAACTTAGTGTAACCAGTGTGGTTGAAATACGAGCTGTATGCATTCGCTTTAGTTTGCAAACTCTGGGTCTAAGAGCAGGTCCTCAGGCTGCTCCTCACTCCACCAGTTACCACTTAGTTCAAAGTCAAAGTCAAAGTCAAAGTCAGCTTTATTGTCAATTTCTTCACATGTTCCAGACATACAAAGAGATCGAAATTACGTTTCTCACTATCCCACGGTGAAGACAAGACATATTTTACCAATTTAAGTCCACAGACAAACATAACATTCAAGTAAACAAAAAAGTAAGTAATTAAGTAAATAAGAGGGCACATATAATAATGAAAAAATAAGAGCAGCAAAATTTGGTTGAAATTGTGCTTAGACAGTCAATAAAATACTAGTGCAAAGTCAGGCCAATAAAAGGCTTGGGTAGTTCTGTTTGACCTAAGTAAGAAAGAAAGTGGCATAGTGGTGCAAGTTATGTAAGAGCAGCAGAAGTGTTGTGTTTTCAGGACAACAACAACAAGTTGTAAAGTGTACAAGTGTGCAAGTGTGCAAGTGGAGTAGTGCAGGCGGCCATTTGTGGGTCCAATGTCCAGGATGTTATGTAGCTGAGGGTGGAGGGGGGAGAGGAGGGAGAGAGTTCAGCATCCTTACAGCTTGGTGTATGAAGCTGTTGGTGAGTCTGGTAGTGCGGGAGCGCAGGCTTCTGTACCTCTTCCCAGATGGCAGTAGATCAAACAGATTGTGAGCGGGGTGACTTGCATCACTCACAATTTTGGTCGCCTTGCGGGTGAGGTGGGTGGTGTAAATGTCCTTCAGGGAGGGGAGTGAAGCACCAATAATCCTTCCAGCTGTGTTCACTATGCGCTGCAGGGCTTTCCTGTTGTATTCAGTGCAGCTTCCGCCCCACACAGCGATACAGCTGGAGAGGATGCTCTCAATGGTGCCTCGGTAGAATGTGGTCATGATGTTTGGGACTAAACCAGAATGTGGACCAGACTGGCTGCTTCCTGGGTGCTGTGTAGGAGCAGGTCAGCACCACAGAGGCTCCCTGCAGCACACACAGACCTTGGCTGGAATAAGTCACCTCACCAGTCAGTGGCCGTGCGACCTGAAGACCATCACTTACAGAACTAGATGTACCGCATAGCGGTACAAAATATGACCGCCGCTCAGTCCTGTACATCCGTTCCGCGAAAATAAATCACACTTCAATTTGTCTCCATATTTTACTCCATCCCCCACTCTTGAAACTTTTGTGTATGCTTGTTTGGCATGCCTGAGTGTGTGTGTGCGGCTGCACAGAAAGTACCCTACTGGTGCTGAAAAGGTGAATAGATTGTAGAATAGCCAAAGAAGATGTAGAATTGTTATAAAACCTTTAAAATCTCTAAACAATCACAAGTAGGGCAGTTCATCACAGTTCATCCATTGCAACTGGATTGATGAAAGGTCACTTACACCTGTAGGCTACATTGTATTTGGGAAAAGCAAAAGGTATCAGCATAATGTTATTTATTTATTTATTTATTTATTTTTTATGTATTTTTAAACAAAAACATCTCTGTCAGTTCCATGCCGTTTTCAACAGCTATCAAAAACAAAGGTCATTTTTGGATGGATGGATTTTTTGTGAATGTTTCTTCTTCTTACATAAGATTTTAGTCATCTTTAGTTCATGTAATACTTTATTGTCAATGCACAAATTAAGTAACAGTAGTCTGAAACGTTATTGTTAATGCACAAATTAAGTAACAGTAGCCTAGTCTGAAACGAAATGCTGTTTTACATCTAACCAGTGGTGCAAATAACTGACATGTCCAAATGGGCCTTGATGAAATGCGTCGCTAGACTGTTCATACACATTTTAACGGGCCAAAGTTGAAGAGCTTTTGTCCGTTATTGTTAGTGCAAATATAGGCTGATTCATGTTCCCTTGCATTGCTTATCTGAGGTCCATGGCTAGTCTGGCTTTCATCAGACCAAGCTCAATCTTTTAAGAAATCAAAAAATAAATAGCGGGCAGATCAGGCTGGGTTCACCCAGCCTAGTCCATAGGCACCCGATATTGTTTAATTTTCCGATTGAGATATACACGCTCTGGCTATTCTAAATGCAAAAATGCATCAGGGAGTTATGACAAAACGGTAACTAACAAACTAGATCCTAATAGAAAGCTGTTAGCTTCCCTAAGCTACAGGTAGGATTATAAGGTAGGCCTATTTACAACATAAATTGTCAATAGGCTATGCTGGCGACACAAATAAAATCTCCTTTGGAAACCAATGGCTTACGCCTTACAAGCGGACTTAAACTGTCATATCGTGGCGAAAAGTTGTAATAACATTCACGCAGCTCCATGAGTCAAGGAAAGCGCGAATGAAGTAGCCACTTCTAAATGGGATCCACTACACAGTAGCTTAAGGTGTTTTGCTAAAGCAGCCATAATGAAATGAAGGTGTCATTGTTTGGATACTTCACACACACGTGCTTTTTAATTTCACAGACTACAACTACCAAGCTGTAATCAAAGCACATCGATTCCCCTCTCACACCCTGCACGCACTTAAAACAAAATAAACAGGCGTCTCAGTCTCACGCATGTATAGGCAAAACTGTATCAGACCGGTGTAACGTTGGTAAATCTTCCATTGCACAGAATGATTTTGTAGCACGTGCAATAAATGACAGTCGAAAGATACAAACAGTGCTGCTATACATTTGCTTGGTATAACCGCATTTATAGTTTTCTACAAATGCAATAAATCAAATGCCTCCATCACTCAACCAACGCTAACGGTAACATTACCTAGGTCCTTATTGATATTACAAGATTAACGTACCTGCAGTAAAAACCAAGCATGTCCGATAAACATCCTCAGATTTATTTCGGCTTCAAGAAGAAATGGGAATTACACTTCATGTGAACATCGTCCTATCCTTATTAGATGTTCGCTGCGGTAAATTACAGTCCTTGTATGAAGCGTCCATTGTTTTTTCCAACTCACTTTTAACTTCCAACAAAATTACGTCTCACTGCAACGATGCGCCATCTAGTGGACAAACGACTACTTCTCGCCAATACTGAAAATGCAGCCATGATGATGATGATGAATATTTATTTTGGCTTTCTTTTAATCCTACTGATTTTCATTTTTTACCGGGGGGGGGGGGGGGCAAATCACAAATGAGTGATTATGAGCCAGGTTGATGTGGGCCCTTGAGACCAACATACCATAAAAGATTCACAGAGAACTGTGTCTGCCCTACCCTCCTTTCGGGGGGTCCAGTCCAGCGGGGGGGGGCTGCAGATGAAAACGAAAAATGACGGTTCCATGCTATCCATGTGGGGGTACATGCCCACCAAGTTTTGTGTACCCCGGTCTTTCAGTGTCCCGGGAATCCTTGTTGGTGTACGTCACTAAATGTACACATAAATTATTTTATTGTAAGGCCCCCCATGAACGAAAGTACACAAAACTTGGCATGCATTCAGAGGGTGTCATAATGATCCTACACTTTTAATTTCGTGCAGTTTTGACCTTGTCAGCCAGAGATATTGAGATGAAAACACCTAATTTTTTGCTTTTTAATTTTTAACTAGGTGGCGCTATACATGAAATAAGTGGTAATGGGATGGGTTGACATGCCCCCTTAAGACCAACATACAAAAAAAAGGTGGACCTCCTAGGCCCTACGGTTCTCGAGATATTCACAGAAAACTGTCTCCGGCCACCTACAGGCCAGTTGGTGTATAGTAACATAAATTAATTTATTGTGTGGCCCCCCATGAACGGAATTCCACAAAACTTGGCGTGCATACAGAGGGTGTCATAATGATCCTACACTTCCAATTTCGTGCAGTTTTGACTATGTTAGGTCACAGATACCTTCAATTACAACACCTCATTTTTACTTTTTTGTGTTTAACTAGGTGGCGCTATACATGAAATGAGTGGTTATGGAATGGGTTGACATGGCCCCTTGAGATCAACATACAAAAAAAAATGGTCCTCCTAAACCCTACGGTTTTCGAGATATTCACAGAAAACTGTGTCTGCCCTACCCTCCTTTCGGGGGGTCCAATTCAGCGGGGGGGCTACAGATCAAAACGAAAAACGATGGTTCCATGCTATCCATGTGGGGTTACATGTCCACCAAGTTTCGTGTACCCCGGTCTTTCAGTGTCCCGGGAATCATTGACGGAAATTTGGGCATGCGAAAAAGAAAAAAAAAAAAAAGAAAAAAAAAAAAAAAATCTGACTAAACCTATATGACCGCCGCTTCGCTGCGCGGCAGTCATAATAACCTACAGAGATTAAATGTAGCATTGTACAGATTCAAAATTCATTTCCTTTCACATTTCAGAGTGAATTTAAAAAGTTGTATGAGTAAGAAATGAAGCAAACTTAAATAAGTATACATGCGCACATTTGAGTATTTATGTAATGCCATCATGCCTGGGATTGTAACCACCAGTCCTCCAAATAGTATCCAAAGGATTTTAGGGGACATTTTTACAGCACGAGGAGACAACTTGAAGAGAAACCCATCACAAGTTTAGAGTATTCTTCTGGGTGCTCACAATACTGTAAAAAAGATGTCTTGAATAATCTACACAAGGAGAAACACTAGTTTGTGTCCAACTGTTGTTCATGCTCAAATGTGATAGATTGGATCATTTCCTTCCTTATTTGTTAGATCCTGTTTTAACGTCATCAAAAAGAGGGGGTGTCAAAACAAGTGATCCGGACAAACTGTTCAAGTTTCCATTTCTAACCCCACGTCCTGTTGTAGAAGTTGTTTGTTTGGAAGTTGTTGAAGCATTATAGAATTGAAATCAAATGCATTCATTACTTTCAAATGTAATACATGCATATTACCTTATAAGGTTTTGTTTTTTTATGTGCAACTAAAACAATCTGCCGTGACATATGCCTACATACAGCTGTTGCTCATAAGTTTACAGCAGAATTAGTAAAATGTGTAAAGCATGTTACTTTTATTTAAAGGGATTCAAACCATAAGGCATCAAATAATAGTGCAATCATTAAACAAAACAATAATAATAATAATAATAATAATAATAATACTATGCTTTATTTGTATAGCACACAGAGAATACAAGGCACCCGGCACCAGGAAACCCACTAGTCTTTGTGGTAAGTGCCATGGGATCTTTAATGATCACAGTGAGTCAAGAGCTCAGTTTTTAATCTCTCATCCAAAGAACGGTATCTACTGCCCCCTTCACTGTACTTGGGCTGCACTGGGGCATTGGGATCAATTTGTTACTAACTCTATCGACTCCTCTCCAAATAAGGCATTTAGGGTTGTGGTCATAAAGTTATTTGTCATCTAATCACTCCAAATGACTTTGCTCCAGAAGTTCTGAGGCTTCTGTAAGTGCTGTTTGGCATGTTGCCAGCGTGTTGTTTTAACAACCCAGGAAAGTGGGATGGGAGGAAATTTGCGCCTGTACAGATTAATTTTGTGCATTTGGAAATTATATTTGTATGGTACAAAACTGTCTCATACACTTTCTTAGTAACATAAACAGCAGCTTTTTCACAGTAGCAATCTAACCGGAGAAAGCTCATCAGTGAACTCGTCAGTCAAAGTACAGTGACAACTGGGTAAATGTATGCAGGAAGTGGCTTTATGCGCTTTATTTCTGTACACAGAATAGCACATACGCCCATGTGAGATATGACTGTGACAAACTAACTGGAATGTCATTTTTCTGTTGACAGATCAGAGGGGTATTCCAGAAAGCAGGTTTACTGGCTTAACTGGGTATGTTAACCCAGAGTTAGCGGTAAACCTGGGATTTCAGTTCCAGAAAGCTCAAAAATGATCAGGCTATGTAACTATGGTAACATAGGCTCTGAACTGAACTGGGTATGTAAACCCAGAGTAAACGGTAAACCTGGGATTTCAGTTCCAGAAAGCTCAAAAATTATCAGGCTATGTAAGTAACTATGGTAACATAGGCTCTGAACTTAACCTGGTAGGGGGTAGGTTTTGTTTAGGTTATGTTCAATTATGTTCGGTTATTTCAGTGCATGTTCAATCAGGCCGCTATTTTTACACTTGTCACACAATGGCGTTTCATTTTGACGAAGGTCCGATTGACAAAGAAGCACAAAATCATGTAATATTCATCCGTGCAATTCACCGTGAGAGGGCGATAAGACCACGACATCACATGATAGGACTAGCAACTTCGTTCGTTTTCCTGGACACAAACCCACGATGATCATTAAAGTGTAGTTTCACCAACTGGCAGGTCAGCATCACTTATTAAATTTTCCAAATGTGCACCGAAATGTGTCCAATAGGCTACCCATGCCTTCCGACATTCACCCTTCCGATGATGGAGCGCAAAAGTTTAACTTGGCCCACAGCTGCAGAACCCGCGTTAAAATAGAAAATTGCATTTGGGATTCTCAAAGAATTCTATGGCCCACTCAATCTGTGACAAGGTAGGCTAGTTTAAGAAAGCATCATTGAAAGCAGTCAATACAATACGTGATGTCCAGTGAATTATTTAATTGTGCTTTTGACATTAAAAAGGCTATCCTAAACGTACGCATTTACACGGTCAGTTAGGCTATTCTCTGCCAAGCAAGGTCTCGGACGCAAGTATTGGCTCTTTTTTTGTTATTACAGTTCTCTCCTCGTAAGCCTCGACTACTCCGCCTCTGAAAAATACGGTGCTCTTCGTTTCGCCGGTTTCACTCATTGTTTCGACTCTCAATAGATGATGCCTTTATAAGTTCGCCGTGAACGCGCACAACTCTAGGTTATCTAACACAGGGTTGATTGAACTAACTGGTAACCGGTGTTTTGGAACCGACAGCTCGGGTTTAGTCGCCACAGGTTCAGACAACCCAGAGGTTAAGTTTTATCTCAGTGTTTGTTAAACCTCCTTTCTGGAATACCCCTCAGATCCTTTTTTGTTGTTGTTGTTGTTGATGTTGTTGCAAATCCTGATTTTCTACAAGCTGTCAGCCACTTTATATCAAACAAAACAGAGTAAATATTATTGTGTGTAAATGTCGAAATCATACATCATTGCTATGGCTGTGCTTTATTGTGATGACTTGATCAAGGGCTTGATTCAAAACTCAAAACTTTATTGCTGGATCAGAAACTGGGACACAGACACAGAATATAGCACACAAACACCAAGTTTGCTAATCAATTATGCAATTATTGATGAACAGGCCAATCTAAAGCTTATGCCATAAGCTGACGAAGACGCCATGTACTTGTCACACTAGGGAAGTCAAAAACACTCATACATTACACACACAGGGTTGCCACTCCGACACGAGGGGTCACACAAGAGGCAGAACTAAAAAGGGATCCACGCTACACTAAAACACGTACATAAACAGTAAATAAAGATAAAGACACATACAATAACCCCCCAAAGTTCTCCTGACACCCCAACCCACAATGCACTGACGCTACAATATTAAACTTATTTGCAATGTAAATATATGTTTATGTGTCTATGTTATGGTTCTTAGCAGATTTTTTGTGTTCAAGGCAACTTCAATGACATCTATAAATGTTATTTACATTAAAAGTAACAGTTTAAAGTACTCATATAGCCTAAATAAAAATACCAATATCACAGGCTAAACTAAATGTAACAGAATAATAACTAACCAAACATATACAAAGTCAAGTCAAGTCAAGTCAAGTTTATTTATATAGCACATTTCATACACAGAGGTCATTCAATGTGCTTTACATAAACAAAACCAAACGATAATAACAAATAAAAGCATAGAAGGGCAATATAGTCAAAGAATAGTTAAAAGGTAAAGATCATAATAAAAAGAAAACATAAAACACAAGGTAAAATCATTTAAAAATAAAGAATAATTAGTAAGCAAAAACAAAGGCAAAAGTAGTAAAAAAAAAAGTAATAAAAGACAAAGTAGAATAATTATCGAGGCAGATTCAGAATTTGTAACTCGGCACAGTTAGCAGAAAGCGTCTGAGAACAGTTTGGTCTTAAGTCTAGATTTAAAACTGGCTACAGTTGGGGCCTTTTTAATGTCATCCGAAAGTTGGTTCCACAGCTGAGCCGCATAGCAGCTAAAAGCTGCTTCACCATGTTTAGTTCTAACTGTAGGTTTTACTAGCAGGTTTTTCACCTGGGACCTGAGAGGACGAGAAGGTGTGTACTGCTGAAGCATGTCTGACAAGTATTTAGGTCCTGCTCCATTTACTGATTTATAAACAAGCAATAGTGCTTTAAAGTCAATTCTGTGACTTACTGGAAGCCAGTGCAAGGACTTAAGAATTGGAGTAATGTGGTCAGTTCTTTTAGTTTTTGTTAGAGTCCTAGCTGCTGCATTTTGTATCACCTGAAGCTGTTTAATAGTCTTTTTAGGAAGGCCTGTGAACAGTCCATTGCAGTAATCAACCCTGCTGGAGATAAATGCATGAATGAGTTTTTCTAAGTCATGTTTTGACATCAGCCCTCTGAGTTTGACAATATTTTTGAGGTGGTAAAAAGCTGATTTAGTTATCGCTTTCATGTGGCTGTTGAAATTTAGATCACTGTCAATTAATACACCAAGGTTTTTAACAGTATCCTTTGCCTTCAACCCTTTTGTGTCAAGGAGAGTGGCAACCCTAAGTCTTTCCTCATTTTTACCAAATATAATTACTTCAGTTTTTTCTTTGTTCAGCTGAAGAAAATTTTGAGACATCCAGGTGTTGATTTGTTCTATACACTGACACATAGATTCAAGAGGACCATAGTTGTTTGGTGATAGAGCTAAGTACATTTGTGTGTCATCTGCATAGCTATGATATGAAATCAAATTATTTTGAATGATTTGTCCAAGTGGGAGCATATAGAGGTTGAATAATAGTGGCCCCAAGATCGACCCCTGGGGAACACCACAGGTCAAGGACGTTGGTGTTGAGGTACAGTTTCCGATGGCAACAAAGAAGCTCCTTTCTTGTAGATATGATTTTAGCCAGCTGATAACTATGCCTGTAAATCCAACCCAGTGTTCTAGTCTGTGTAGTAAAATATTGTGATCAACAGTGTCAAATGCTGCACTAAGGTCCAGTAGCACTAGGACTGATGTTTTACCTGAATCTGTGTTGAGGCGTATGTCATTGGAAACTTTAATGAGAGCTGTTTCAGTGCTGTGATTTGCCCGAAAACCAGACTGAAAGTAATCAAAATACCCATTTGATGTTAGGAAGGTGGTTAATTGATTAAAGACTACTTTTTCAATAATTTTGCCAATAAAAGGTAGATTGGATATGGGCCTGTAATTGTTTAGCATGGAGGCATCCAGGTTATTCTTCTTGAGAAGTGGCTTTACAACAGCTGTTTTCAGTGACTTAGGAAAAGTGCCAGACAGCAATGATACATTTACAATTTGAAGGACATCCGCCGCTATGAGGTGAAAAACAGTTTTGAAGAAATTGGTAGGCAGAGTGTCTAAGACACATGTGGAAGGGCTGAGATTCTGTACCGTTTTTTCAAGTGTTTCGTAGTCTATCAAGCTGAACTCTGACATCAAGTTTAGTTTCCCTCTGTTTGTTGCTGGAAGTTCAGGTTGTTGAATTTGTAATTGAGCAGATATGTTGAGTCTGATTTTGTCAATTTTACCTTTAAAAAAAGATGAAAACTCATTGCATTTATTAGTTGAGAGAAGTTCAGGCGCTAATTGTGAGGGGGGATTTGTTAACTTATCAACAGTTGAAAATAGAATACGAGTGTTATTTGAACTTCTATTGATAATGTTAGAAAAGAAAGACTGTCTTGCTTTGCATATTTCAGAGTTATATGTGCGGAGCATCTCTTTATGGATTTCATAGTGGATCTGAAGTTTGTATTTACGCCATTTTCTTTCAGTCTTCCTACACTCTCTTTTTAGAAGTTTAACTGCTGGATTTTGCCTCCATGGTGCTTTCTGTTTGTCCTTAACTTTCTTGAATTGTAATGGAGCAATGTCATCCATAATGTTTGCCATTTTTGCATTAAAGTGATCAAATAAGTCTTCAGAGTCTGACAGTTGACTTGACTTTAGTGAAAGTGCTTGCTCAAAGAGAGCACTTGTCTGATCATTTATGATTCTCCTTTTTACCATCATAGCTGTGTTTTGAGTGTGTGGGGACATAGACACATCAAAGAACACGCAAAAATGATCAGATAAGGCCAGGTCTTTAACAGCTGTAGAAACATCGAGACCCTTTGTGATAACAAGGTCGAGGGTATGGCCGAGAGAGTGTGTTGGCCCCTGTACATGCTGTGTTAGGGAGAAAGTATCGATTAGTGCAATGAATTCCTTGGCATAATTGTTTTCAGGATTATCCACATGCAAGTTTAGATCCCCTGATATAATAAGACAGTCATACTCTATGCAAACAACTGATAGCAGTTCACCTAGCTCTTCAAGAAAAACTTTAGCTGAATGTTTTGGAGGCCTGTAAATTGTCAGTAATAAAATCTGAGGAGAAGACTTAATGCATGCACACAGATATTCAAATGAAGTAAAGTCACCGAATGATGACTGATTGCACTGAAAAGACGTCTTGAAAATTGTGGCTATCCCCCCACCTCTTTTATTTGCTCTGGTAGCACTCAAAAAACTGAAGTTTGGGGGAGCTGATTCGATGAGAGTAGCAGCACTGTTTGCTTGATCTAACCATGTCTCAGTTAAAAGTAAAAAATCAAGGTTGTGTGTGCAAATTAGATCATGAATTAAGAATGATTTGTTTGAAAGAGATCTGATATTTAGGAGTGCTAGTTTTGTTAGTTTAAGTGTTGTACAAAGCACAACTCTCAATCAAAGATCTAGATGTAGAGCTGTGTCTTGTTGCAAATCCTGATTAATAAATAGTGTGCAATCGCATATCATTCAAATGTTCATGTTCATATAAGTTATGTTTAGGGTTATGGTTATGGTATTTAGCTAGCTCACACTTGTCCAAAGCGACTTACAGAATATGAACATTACAATAGTTCAAATCAACACTAAACAAAGTTAACCATAAAGCTGTATGG
The DNA here is from genome assembly GCF_018492685.1 of Alosa sapidissima. Lineage (NCBI taxonomy): Eukaryota > Metazoa > Chordata > Actinopteri > Clupeiformes > Clupeidae > Alosa > Alosa sapidissima. The sequence continues at coordinate 2,230,913 of NC_055965.1, read as the reverse complement.
TACACCAAAGTAGTATTGCAGTCAGTATAGGCCTCTATGTAGGTTTGCCACACATACTGGTTTTCCCTGGATTTTTCTCTTTTTTGAGTGATTGTCCCGAAAAATTAATAATCTTTTCCAGGACATGATGATGCGACAATTACCCTCAGAGATTTCCCCCACAGACTGTATAAAGAACACTGAAACTAAAGAATGTTTGTGTAGAATTCTAGAAGGAGCCAGGGAAAAAGAATTCACTCCTCAACATATGAAATCAAATGTATTTATAGTGGAAAAGGACTGCAACAGGTAAATGTGCTAAGGCTGGATGGAGTGCCTCTCCATGAGGGAGTGCATCGGGAGAAATATCGGAAGGAGATCATTGGAAATCAAACAACATTGTGGTGGTTTACCTCCGAGCACCCTTCACAGGTGTTCCAAGCCATCATGGTTATGGTTATGGTTATGGTTACGCTTTTGCATAAAGCGACATACAAATACAAAATTATATAATACTTAACATTTAACAGGGAACAAATTAAGATGTTGGTCAGATTATAATAAGAATAATAGCAATAATAAACAACAATGTCAATTCAATCAATCAATAGTCTAATGCAAACTCATTTTCATCCCGGGCCTCATCAGCATTATCAGCAGGGGTGTAATTTCAAGTGTATTCCAAAAACGCTGTGCAGGGGTGTATTCCAAGTTGGTGGTTTAGTATCCTAGTATATTATTGTACAATTGCCTCTGTATTCTATTATTATTGATTACCAACAAATTACCTGGCTTTGAAAGTATAAATAACATTACCATTATGGCAAGCAGGCCATAATTAATACATTTTTTATGAGTTTGGTAACAAAACATATGCTTGTTCATCAATGTGGGCCTATGCGTTTTTCATAGATGTAAAAACATACTGTATGTGTACCCACTGACATTTCTCTGTGTTACAGACCCAGTGCGTTGTACGGCCAAGGTAAGTGCCTTATTGTATTGTATTGTGTTGTATTGCATTGTGTTTTTCTGTGGTAGGCTATGGCGGCACACTACTGCAGAGTCTGTAGAGCCACGATGGCCCCCAATGATGGGCATAGAGAGTGTCCCGCTTGCCTTGGGGCCGCCCACCTCCTGGAGGATGTCGACAGCCCCTGCAGCGCAGCCTGTGACCTTCATAGGGAGGAACGGCTCCGCCGGGCTGACCAGGCATGTGGCCACGTGCGTGGACGGGACAGGCGGCGCTCACCCGACCGACCATCCCACTCTCATAGGCATGGCCGTAAGCATACGCACAAGCATAAACGGCAACATGAGTGCCCTTCCAGGCATGATCAGGTGGAGGTCCCTGGACCTGCTAAGCGCTCGGCTCCAGCTGCCGTGACCGAGGGTATTGGCACGGAGTGGCTTCAGATTCTCTCAGCTCTCCAGGCACTGGCTAGGAGGATGGACAGGCTGGAGGGTCTCCAGGGCACGTCATCCCCTTCTCTGCCCCCTGGCCAGGAAGGTCTCTCCCCATCCAGGCCTGAGAGCCATTGTGCGGATGTTGATCTGGGTGATGTGGATGTGCTGTCGCTCCATGCCCCTCGTTCTAAGATCGATGACATAAGCGGGACGGCCTCCTGGATGAGCTACATTCAGACATGGTGGAGTCAACTGATAAATCCACGGTGCCAGGGGAGGTCCCCGTCGGCTCCTTGATGTCACGGGTGTTGAGTGCCTCCAAGATCCTGGGTCTTCAGGCCCCTATGCCAGACATGGCTTCCCTTGGGGGCGTCTGGGAAGGCGTCTCGCACAGCAGCCCGCCACCCTGTATACCCGTGGCAGAGGATTACACGAAGGTGCTGCGGACGGCATGGGGTAAGTCGCTACAGCGCCCCCAATTCAATCCAGGTTGCCGTCAGCTGGCAAAGGCTGCCTATCCGGCCGACTCAGGGCTAGGGGATATGCCACCGGTCGAGCAGTCTATCGCCGCCTGGACTTCCCTGGGGCCTGCCAATGCATCTCCCAATCCACGCTGCCCGCGTAAGGAGTGTGCCAAGACGGACCGTCTCATCAGTCACTGCTTTGACGCATCAGCACGGGCAGCCAGTATGGGCAACGCCCTGGCTATCACTCTGGCGGCTCTGCGAAAAACGATGAGCCCGGAGGACCATGATGCAAGGGCCCTGGTGGATGCCGCACTGTCAGCCCACTCCCAGCTGACGCGTGATGTGGGGAGTGCTATGGCCTCTGCGGTGCTGTGCCGTAGACAGGTGTGGCTTGCCCAAACCTCTCTCCCTGATGCCATCAGGACAGACCTGTTAGGTCTCCCCGTGGTGCCTGGGCATGTTCCATCCAGACTCCCAGGGGGTGCTGGACAGAGTGGAACAGGCTGGCACTTCTAGAGAAACTGGTCAGCGTGTGTGCCACAGGCGGGCTCCGGTTCCCCACAGGGCAGCATCAGGTAAGTATAGGCGGTGGCAGCCCGCCCGAACACCACAGGTAAGTATCAACTATGCTGCCCCACGGGACCGGCGCTTTCGTGCACCAGACCAGAGCTCAGCCCCAACTCCCTGGCCCAGAGGACAGCGAAGACCTCGACGGGGCGCAGGCAGAGGTGCAGGCCGCGGTGGCGGTCCTGCCTAGGGATCCGGGGCTGCCCGTCGATTGCCCTTCCCAGCTGTCCAGGACCTCCTGGGAAGGGATTGTGCCAGACTTTTGGGTTGTGGCTACGGTGACTCACGGTTACCGCCTACAGTTTCGACGGCGGCCCCCTACGTTTTCAGGGGTCAAGATGATGTCTGTGAAAGACCCCCTTTTAAATTCCGTGCTTGTCAAGGAGGTCCAGGAGTTGCTTCTGAAAGGGGCCATCTCAGAAGTACCGCTGCACGCACGGCACACTGGGTTTTATTCCAAATATTTTATTGTGCCCAAAAAAGACGGAGGTTACCGGCCGGTCCTCGACCTCAGGCCCTTGAACCAGTACCTCAAGGTACTCAATGGTCCACGTTGGAATAGTGATTCGTTCCATCCAGGAAGGGGAGTGGTTTACGTCTCTGGATCTAAAAGACGCGTACTTCCACGTCCCTATCTGCCCAGCACACAGGTCCTTTCTCCGCTTCGCCTTCCAAGGCAGTGTGTTCCAGTTTCAGGTCCTCCCATTTGGCCTTTCACTGGCCCCCAGAATTTTTACTCGCGTGGTGGCAGCCGTGCTAGCCCCCCTCCAGGTCCAGGGCCTAAAGATCCTACCGTACCTGGACGACTGGCTAATTTGTGCCCCATCTCAGGTGCAGGTGGTGCACGACACCGACATGGTTCTGACCCATATCCAGGCCCTGGGTTTCACGGTCAACTGGAAAAAGAGCAACTTGCAGCCCCGCCAGCAGGCGGATTTCCTTGGTGTCCTCCTCGACTCGGTCAGCATGACGGCGTCTCTTACTCCACGGAGGGCAGACAGCTTGACCGAGGCTCTGACAGGCTTTCGGCTGGGCAGACTGGTCACCGCCCACAAAGTCCAGAGGCTGTTGGGCTTAATGGCCACAGCAGCTGCGGTACTGCCATTGGGCCTGCTGAAGGCACGCCCCCTGCAGTGTTGGTTCAATGCCTTTCAGCTCCACCCGAGAGACGACAGGCATGTGAAGTTGCGGGTGTCTCCTGCTTGCATCCGAGCCCTGCGTCCTTGGAGGGACAGGAGGTTCTTACTCCAGGGTGTTCCACTGGGGAGCCTTCCTCACAAGAGGCAAGTCATCTCGACAGACGCTTCTCTGACAGGCTGGGGAGCTGTCTGGGAAGGGCTGTCAGCGAGGGGCGTGTGCACGTTCCAAGCATGGAGAACAGGGCGGCCGACATTCTCTCCAGGACCGGGCCACTCCCGGGGGAATGGAGATTGAACCCAGAGGTGGTCAGCCAGATCTGGGCTCAGTATGGTACTGCACAAGTGGACCTGTTTGCGTCGGCGGAAACGGCTCACTGCCCAGAGTGGTACTCTCTCGTGAGACAGGGAGGCAGTTTGGGCCTGGATGCTCTGTCACAAGACTGGCCGATAGGCTTGTTGTATGCTTTTCCTCCATCCCCTCTTGTACCTCAAGTCCTGCGGAGGATCAGGGAGGGCCAACACACAGTTCTGCTGGTTGCTCCACGGTGGCCGGCGAGGCCTTGGTTCCCAGACCTTCTCCGGCTCCTGCAGGGTCAGCCATGACAGTTACCCTGCCGGGCGGATCTTCTGTCACAAGCAGACGGGCAGATCTGGCATCCGAACCCAGGTGCCCTGCGCCTGTGGGTTTGGCCCCTGCAGAGTCCGTCATTGAACAGCTAGCTGAGTCTGTGCAGGAGACTGAACAACACCAGGGCTCCTTCTGCTAGAGCTTGCTATGCACTCAGGTGGAGGATCTTTTCGGATTGGTGTGCCAGCTTGGGTCTTGAGCCAGCGGTTTGCCCTGTGCCACAAGTTTTGCGCTTCTTGCAGTCCTATTTGGATCAAGGCAAGGCGGTCAGTACTGTGAAGGTTTATGCCTCGGCCATTTCAGCCTTTCACCAGGGTGCGGCCAAGATTATGCTTATAAGGGGTTCATATGCAGTAGGCATTTGATTGCCAGTAGCCTACTGTATGCATTTTGGATAACCCAAAGTCCTATGGGGAGTTTTCATAGGGCATTTTACCAAATGCATGAGCATATCTTGGCAAATAATGGTCTAAAGCAGGGGTTCCCAACCTTTTATGTACCATGGACCGGTTTGATTCCTATTTTTTTTTCACGGACCGGCGGCGGGGGGGGTTCGGGGGTTCCATGTTCCATATGTGTTGTGCAAGCATTACTTGAAAAGAACTAGCTCCAGTTATGTATGAACAGTGAAGGTAACGATCTCTTGTGAAAAACGTGAACTTGAAGAAGTGAAAAATGAACAATATGAACTATGAATATTGAACAACTTGAAGCTACATCTATAAGTGTGAACATGCTTAACAAAATATGGGAACAAAACATGGGAACTAAACGTGCATTACGAATATAATCAGTGGGAGCCCTGCTTGTTTCCCTGCAACAAGAAGCTTCCATCTGGGGGTGATGGAAGACAGTGACACCCTCAGTGTGTTTGAAATGTCCAGTCGAATGCGCAATTTGGTCTTAGTTGCAGTCATTGCCGAAAACCCGGCCTCGCATAGATACGTGGTGGGAAACGTTTTCAGCGCTTTTACGGCTATCTCGGGATATTCTGCTTTGTTTTTGATCCAAAAACCCGCCAGAGAGGTTTCCTTATACACACTCTTAAGACCACCGTCATTTGCAATTTCGATCAACTGCTCTTCCTCCTGCGCTGACAAGTTAGGACTAATGGGTTGCGGACCCACTCATTGGTTTGCAGTGGATCTTTGTTTGGAGGATGGGAAGTAACGCTCAAACTCATTTGAAAGCGCAACAAGGTGATCGCGCACCAGCTGCGAGAGAAAGGGCCCTGCCTCAGTCTCTCCCAAAACCCCCACTACTGTTTGGAACATATCAAATACACCACTTGTCGTCCCCACAAATCAAGCTTGGTTTTAAATGCAGCGACTTTATCTGCCAGTTTAAAGACAGTCGTCATTCTCCCCTGGAGTGACAGGTTGAGGTCATTAAGCAACCCGAATATGTCACACAGGTAAGCGAGTTTTGACACCCAGTCCTCATCATAAAATGTGCAGCTAACGGTGACTTTTTTTCTGTAAGAAATCTCTGCAGCGGCTCTCGCAACTCAAACACTCTGGCCAGTGACCTGCTAAAGATGCTTGTTTTTTGTTGCTCATTCTAGCAGTTTAGCTAACTTCGTGTGACACTACTGTTCGCCAAGAACTGATCAAGTGAAGTGAGCTGACCTGAGGCTGCGCAGCGCTGAAGGCAATATGTAAAAGTGTTGAAGGCGGGACAGACAGACGTAAGAAAATAGACCTTGCAAAATGCAAACATGCGTGCAATCAAACAACTGCATATAGGCCTAAGCCATGTAAAAATGTGACATTATTGCGAATTAAATTTAGTTTAGTTTGCATGCATTTTTTTAAACTCATGTCGTAGGCTACGGCCCGGTCAGGAATGTCCTGGTGGTTGGGGACCACTGGTCTAAAGTACTTATGTTGTCATTCTATATTGATCTACTTTTGCACACAGCATGACAAGACCTAATGCTAAGACTCAAGTCATATCAAGTCAAGACCTAGAGGGCTGAAATGTGGTCAGTTCAATGATGCTTGTTATCCAGTAGAAAAAGAAAATAATAATCTAGCCTTTGTAACTTTGTGTCTGTAGGCTACATCACACAGTTATTCTACTTGTTTTCCAAAAGAGAGCAGGCATTTGATTATTGGCTACAGTATGTAGGAGCAATGCCCTCCTAAGTCAAAATGGGGCAAAAGTATAATTTATAATTGCTCAGATTTGCAAAAGAAAAGATTTGACACATGGCACTGACAATTCAATAATGGGCTTTTTCACCACCTCTGAGCATCCACTAACCTGGACCTTTTAGGGGGCTTTCCTCTCAGGGTGAATTGCTTTTTACCCGACATTTTTGAATACAGATGCAATGATTAATGCATCCATGGCCAGGATATAATTATATGATGATTTTAAAAGTGACCTATAACAATAGGCTATGCAATACACTTTAATTTGTTTAGTGCTAATAAAATGATATATTAGCCTATTTGGAGTGAGATATGTTTAGAATGTGGCAATATGTCAGTCATCGTGTGAACGAAAGTAGGCTATGACTAGGCATAGGCTACTTGTTCTGAGCAAGTGTTGTCAATGAACAGGCTGTGAAACTGTTGGCTAAGTTACAGACAGTCATGAACAACTGATGCTAATTGTCTGGGAAACATTCTCTAGCAGCAGTCACGTTGTCATTATTTGTGTCAAACAAGTTGTGGATTTGTTGTAACATTAAAAGATGACTTACTCTGTGCTGAAACCATGAACTGATGCTCGAAGCTTCAAGGTGAACGAAACAGGTTCGCGTTCAATAATTCATGTTCAACAATTCCAGGATACGCGTTTTTTCATTGGTTGTTGCGTTAAATCTTACCCAGATACAATAGTGCTATTTTCTGATTGGCTATTGTGTAGCCCCTCTCGTTATTTTTGATTGGCTGATAAGTGACAGGCTCAACTCCAGGGGAGACGCGCTTGATTCCTGCCGGGTGAGAGCAGCGCGGCCAGAGACATTTTGGGCGCTGAGGCAGCATACTAAATATATAAATAGTTTTTCTGCGTGAGAAATACAATGTGTGGCGGGAGAGCGTGACAAAAGACTGAAATGAGTGACTGTCACGCTCAATGCGTGACACTTGAGAGCCCTGTATCAAGCAGACTGGACTACTGTAATAGTCTCCTCACAGGCCTTCCCAAGAAAACAATCAAGCAACTCCAATTAATCCAGATATGCGACAGCAATGATTCAAGGTGAATAAATGGGCATTATGTATAAAATCATTTAATAGAAAATAAAACATAAGACAACATATAGCAAAAGATTCGGCACAGACAATAAAGAAAAACTTCATAACCCCAGTACAATATCTACTAAATGATTTAATAGAACACATATGACAACATGTATTAAAAGATTCGGCAATGGAGTCAACAGAAAATTAAATACAGGGTTTTAAACGTCTATGTGAATAATGCCTGTTCATCTGCTGCTACAGCTTGGCAGGTAATAATAGTAAAGTCAGATTGGTCAAAAGATTATTGTGATTTTAAACAACCTCACTAAGGCGCCAGAATAGACAGAATAGCCTACACATTACCTGGGACACTTAGGTGGCAACGACTTAAGACCTTGTGTTTCTCTCAGTTTATATAAATGAAGGAATATTTTTCACTCATAATTTGTATGCACCATATTCTGTTAAAAGAATCGTGAACTGAAAATTGTACATTGTATCATGAGTTGAGTCTATCGTTACATTCCAAGATCGTTTTTTTCCCCACATTGCTTATAGCGCATACCACAACTAGATACCTGACCACAACTAGAGGGAATACTTACGATGTTTTTGATACATATATATACCCACTTAATGCCCATGTATTCCCCACTGATGTTAAAAGTAACTGTAAACATATTCTTGCCACCCTGTAATGAGGATTTAGTCTTCATTTTGACAGTCTTGACAGCAACATGATTTGGATAAATGATTTGGAGTGTTGGTGAAGGGGGACTTTATACTACACCTCCGTTCAAACAATAGACTCACATTTCTCATGGAAGCTTAAATCACATCGACTGTCTTGGTCATGTTCTACAAGTCATGTGACGCGTGGTGAGATTTCATTTCACTGTGCTGTACAGTACTTCCTCGTGTGACGCGTGATGAGGTTTCACTGTGCTGTACAGTACTTCCTCTTCCTGTAGAGGGGGCATTGACTTCTGAAGTGTGGAGTTTAAAGACATGTCCTGTTTGTCACAGTGCTTGAAATACACACTGGTGTAATGGATGTCATTCTCTGCGTCCTCACTGTCCTTTTTGCGGTCAAAGGTCATGGCCACTCTTGAAACATTGACATACACTGGACTTGAGCAATCCTAGCATATTAAAGAAGATGATGGTGAGATCTCCATCAGGACATGGGTCAGATACGGTATGTTAGGAAATATCTGCTGGACATCTGCTCACCTGTTCACTGTCAGTAGTGCCCTCCCTGACTTCAGTTACGCCATTTCTTTTCTTTCTGTTGTATAGGGAAGTTGATCATTATGATCATCGTGTCAAGATCAGTGTCATAACTGTTCTTGTAAGTTATTTCCATATACTCACCTCAATAAAATACTGGGAATAACAAGTCCTGCGATTACTACAATTACAACTACTGCATAGATCCCAGCAGTATTTTTTTCTGAACACAGATAAAAACAATAATTTGATTGAGAATTTTGTCAATATACGTCCATATCATTTCACAGTGAAAAACATAATGGACATGGTTCAAGGGGTTGGTTGCATGCTTTAAGTGTTGATCTTTCAGCTACTAAAAATAAAAACAGTCACCTGATATGGGGAGTGAGTTGGACTCGGCAGCTCCAACCTCATTCTTGGCCTCACAGTAGTACAAACCACTCTCTGCAGATTCCAGTGTTAGATTTCTCCCAGTGGCTCTCTGAGAGGTGCCTGTTCCAGTCCTCTTGTGCCAGGTGTAATGTTTCACTGGCGGGTTGGCATCACAGCTGCAGATCAGAGTGATGGCACCATCAAAGGAGCTGACAGACACAGAGAGGTTCCTGGGGGCATCTGTGGGAGACAATAATGTGAGATAAACAAAGTTCTAGCGAGCAGTCTTTTGGGCCACGCTACACAGCACTACACAGTGCTACACAGCACTACACAGCGAGCAGTCTTTTGGCCTGTGCTACACACACTCTTTAAACGAATGTGTTGTGCCTATCTAGACACAGAGATGTGTTAAAAACATCGCAAGTTGTGTTGTTTTCAACACATTCGTTTTAAGAGTGCAGCGAGCAGTCTTTTGGGCCATGCTTCACTTCTTCACTCAGTGTCTTGTCCTCTGCTGAACACAAATTTGTACACAATCATTTAGGCCTTGTGGAAATGTATTAAATCTTACTGGACACCTGCACAAAATAAACACAAAATTATATGTGCCCACAAATATCATAAATAATATGTTACTTACATAAAACATCTACAAAGATGGGTGTGGAATTCCTTGATCCTTTGACATTTTCCGCCTGGCAGTAGTATGCCCCACTGTCTCCGTATGTCATGTTTGATATGCTATAATTCTGTCCTACTCCGATCTCTGAGCTGAGAGCTCCTCTCCTCTGGTACCAGGTGTATGTATGCACTGGTGGGTTGGCCTCGCTGCTGCAGGTCAAGGTCACGCTATTACCCTCCACTACCTCACCAGAGGGACTCGTGACAGTTTTAGGGCTCCTTGGAGGATCTGAAAAAGTGAAGACACTCACTTTCAGACACTGATTAACATGTGCCTAGTCACTGTCGCATTGTAAAATGTTGGCTGTTGCATCAGGCCAAAACACAACACAACATGACATGACAAAACACAACATCAACATCAGTTGAGGGCTGCAACTTCACTTTTTAAATGACAATATTCTGGCCAGACTACTGTTGTCAGTGATATAAGTATTTGAAATGAACATGATTTCTTAATGTCTAGTGACATATCAGGGCTATTTTATGATTAATTGAAATACATTTCTTACATACGGTTCCTTTAATACAAACATGTTACAGTACAGTACTTCAAAACATGTCAAGACTCACATTTCACATTTAGACTCACATTTCACATTTAGCGTTAAGGAAGCAGAACTAGCTTCATTAACACTGTTTACGGCGCTGCAGTGGTACTCCCCACTGTGAGCAGAGCTGACGTTTGGGATGCTGTGGTTCTGTCCTGATCCTACCCGCGTGCTTCCAGCTCCAGTGCTCCTAAACCAGGTGTACGTGTTCACCGGTGGGTTAGCAGAGCTGCTGCACACCAGGGTCACTGAACTGCCCTCTGATATTTCACCACATATGTATGCTGATGTGTTCTTTGGAGAATCTGTAAAAAAAATCAAATAAAAAATGTGCGTCTGTTTTGTCTTATTCGCTCGACTTACTGTAAATTGTGGTGAAATTGTGTGCATACATCGGACATCTATGGCTACTGAAGGGCTGGTCAGCTGCTCATGTCCTTGCACAGCGCAGGAATAATGTCCAGAATCTTCTGTGCTGACTGAACTGAGATGGAAGTCTTTGTCTCTGCCGTGGTGTCTGTGAGTTACAGGCTGTCCATTTCTGTACCAGACATAAGGAGGGCTCGGACTCAGCATGCAGGTGGTGCTGCAGGTCAGTGTCACATGCTGACCCTCAGTCACCATGTCAGTTGATACTTTCACCTCTAGACCTTGATGAAAAACACCATAAACATGTATAAGTATCAGCTAATCTTAAAATATGAATAAATGTATACATATATTAATACAATAGACATACAATCATAGTTCATTTGTGGTATGTGGAGATCAAGGTAAAGTAATGGCACAATGCATTCTTTCTACATAGTGAGTTGTACAGCTGTCTCTGGAGTAAATGATGTTTGTGGATTTTGTTCCTTGCTGTGTGTCCAATTACCTGTGACAGACAGGTGGATTCCAGGAACACCAGTAAACCTATTCTTATGGGTAAAGAACCAGAAACGGTACTCTCTCGAGTCCCCCTCTCTCAAATCTCTTATTCTCAAAGTGGAAGATGTCAGTGAATGTGTAAGGTATTCCGTTCGGTTTCTGTAAAATGGCTCATTAGTAATATTAACTGGCTCTTCCGTTGCCTGCCTTCCGACATGCCACACTACACTGTGGAGTGTTTCAGAGGAGGGGTATGTATATGTGCTGAGCAGGTCCACGGATGAGCCTATTAGGGCGCAGATAAAGGGAGGGCGGTAGAGCACACGCCAACAATTCCATTGCCATTCTACAACACAGTCAAAAACCATACAATGTTTAGTCAGTATACAAACTCATATTTTCATATGAGTTACAAATTCATATGTTTCAATTTATCTAACCAACTCAAACTTAAATGTGAATTCAGTCTTTATACCACAGCTCATTGCAGAAGATTGCATTGCTCCATTGTCATTTCTCTGAACCGAAGCACCTGAAAGTTACAAGCAGTCACAAGTCATGCAACAAATAAACTTGCTGATACATTCATCAATTCATTCATACAGTCTTGTTTCAAATGATTTTATATGAATGATATATCAGCTATTCAAGTTATTTCTGTAAACTTGACACCTATACCAGACATTTCATAATGCAGGTCAGTAAATGATGAAGTAATATCCCTGACACTAAGTTTCAGCCATCACCATTTTATATTTAAAAAAAAACAAATTAAATTACCCTGCTCATTGCTATATACATTCCTATGGCAGTAATTACCCTTAATTGTACCTCTAGTCTTTACAAAAACAACAGTAGAGAAATGTCATACCAAACAGAGAGAAAAATAATGCTGCCACAATCATTTCCTCTTGGAGGACCATAGTGCCCTGCAAATACACAAAGACATACACATTAACCAATAATATGGCTTAGTACCCTTGAAACATGGTGACATAGCTACAGAGTTCTAAATCCTGTGATAAGTCCTCTAAAAGTCCGAGTAAGACAAAGAGGGACAGATGTAGATGACTTACACTGTAGGCAAGGCTCCTGCTGTTCATGCCCTTGATTTGTGGTGGAAGCAGACAGAGTTGCAGCAGCAGGACACTGCACTGGTAATGGTGCAGAACAGACTTCCTTCCTCTTTGAGTACCGGTAAGTGTTGTGTAAGAAAAACACCAGGTGTTCATAGGAAAAAAAGATGTTTCTTCAGTTAATGCAGCTTCAATGTTTATTCCGATAAAAAGCAATCACAGAAGTACATGTGACGTACTTCTGGGCACCGATATTGTAGTGACCCTTGATGAGTCTTGAACAGTAAAAAACTAACTTGAGTATTTCAAACCCTTGGCATATATTCTGTTTCAAAAGTCCTTCTACACTCTAAATGTTAATGACTTAGATAACACCTTGAATGGGATGGTTATCAGATGCCTTCCCCCATACCGTTTCTCCAAATGTTAGTGTTCTCACACCTCGGTTCCTTCCTGGCCCCAAGTGAGGCCATAGCATGGACCTTTGAGTGTTGTATTCATAAGATCACCTTGTGGGACATAAAGTAGCATATGATGTTCTTTAGACAGGGTAAACTGTGTAATCTTACAGTTGTATGCATGACAGTTAATGACTACTGACTAGAAGTTCATTTTTAATGTTTTGCTGGTGTGATAGTTATTCACATCCTATTGCATCAATTACTGCAAAAAACATGATTGATAATCAATCAATCTGAAACCTGTTCCTGTTTGCACTGTACTTGCCCTATCTCATTTACTTCATAGATTCTGATTTGGAAATGAAATACTTTACAGAACAGGAAGAAGCTTCCAGATGTACCCAGGTGATTTAAATATTCACCAGAAGTTCAATGAAGAGTGAAATCATTCACCCAAGACATAGATGGCAACTTTTTTCATTTGTCTTGGTGAAAAAAAAAAAGGCCCCTTACAGGTTATCCTTACAGTTACACTAGAAGTCAGAACTCACAGATAAGTATAGTGTAGTTTTGGCTTTGAGTGGCAATTACTTTAATAACCCTGCTCCACTTATGTTTATTTTATTATCTTTTACTTCTCCCTGTCATGTCCTATAAAACCTCTTTGATAAAAAAACACATCTCAACACAGCTCATAGCCATTTTGTACCTGTCCATGAACTGAAACAGGCTTCTCCATCCACATTTCATTGACTGCCCACCACTACCACACAGACACCCGTTATGAAAAGCACATTTTCTATCTTCCATCTAGATCTCTTTTCTAGGTCAAGTGAGAAATAGTCTATATGAGGATGTCTAAATTGGAAAGAAAGAATGGAAGAAAGGAAGACGACTAATGTAGGAGTCAGACAGGCAAGTGACTGTTTGTGTCATCTTTACTAGATCATCAATGCAGCAAAACGCTATTTCAGTGATAGCACTTTAAAGAAATACAATTCACACATTTGCATAATATGAAAAAAGGCTTAAAAAACACTGTCTACCAAGGAGGCTGGGTTCATGGCAGTTATGAATGGTTCTTTGGAAATCTGATGAGCACTGAGTACAAACAGAAGTTGAACAGAGCGGAAAATAACATTGGGAACCATCTATTGTCCTGTGGAAGACTTACTTCAATTCCTCTAGTTTCCAACCGTTGCTACATCAATGCCATGTGTTATTTTGCATAAAAGAACAATAGAGGTCTATGTAAACTTGGTCCATAGTGCGAAGTCTAGCGGCTCATTTCACTAGTGAGCAACTTCAGAGAGGTTGCACTGTTCTGTGGCACAAACTGAAGCTACGCCCTGTCATTAATGCTCCCATAGTTTGTGATGTTCTGTGGACATGGGTGGCTTTGCTACCCTACACTTCTATTTTCAGGCAGTTTAGGTGTAATCAAAGGTCCAGTTTGGTCATCTCAGGATGGTTGTTCAGGTTAAAGGCCTGGCTGAATGAGCCTCTTCTGGTTTGGCTGTGGTGTGGTGCAGTGCGGTGAGATCCATCTCAGGATCTGACATCCATTCACATCGATGATATATGGTGGTGTCTGGCACAAAAGGTTGCAGGCCCAATGAGAGAGTATGTGGGTGTACTTGTGTATGCTGCATGTGTGTGCATTGTGCGTACGTGTATGTGTGTGTGTGTGTGTGTGTCTAAGTAAAATAAAAGTAAGCAGGTGAGGAGTAGTGTTTTAGGTGGGGCCCATGAAGTAGCTCTGTAAAAAAAAAAAACACAAACATTTCTATTTGACATTAACTGAGTTCTTCAGTGGTATAATTATTACAGTATGTCATGAACCACACAAGTGTCTTTCAACATCTCATTTTGCAGTACTGCTTGTATATTGCAGGATGATGCTAAAATAATACCAAAATCACCGAACAATTCTCAATCTCAGTATCAAACCTGCATATTTCATAGCACCAGAGGTGGGTGGTGACACTTTAAAGATGCATTTCTTCTCAGACTTAAGTGAGGAAACTTAGACCATAGTCATAGACCATTTAAATAGTTAGTTCAGTTGTCTACAAATCACATTTATAATCAACTGAAATTGCCTGTGTCTATGCCATTTGCATCAATAATAACATCAATATCTACATTATTGGTCATTTTCAGATATACACAGGAGAGGTGATTAATTCCTCGTTCTATAGGAGATTTCGAAATCATCACTAAAGCAACTTTTGTGGGCAAGAAGCATCAACAGAGCAGCATTCAGGTAGATTTCACTGGGCTTATCAAGCGGGTATCTTCCTTTATCAGTGTCACGACACTTCCAGAAGGCTCAACAGTGGGAGAACAGCCAAAACATCCTTCTTCTCGACCAATGCCTTAACGCTGTTTCATGATCATTTTTGAAGGTACAGTATTACGCTGTCAATATGTTGTACAACAGACACGATAGCGAAATCTAAATGTCTATCTTTTCTAGCAACAGGTTTTTTGTTGTGTGTGCTCAGGTGACGTGATGGACTAGGCACCGTTGCTCATCTGTCCATCATTGTATAAAGGCCCGCCCAGACAATTTGATTGGTGCATTCGGTTCAAACTGCTCCGGTTCGGGCATAGTTGCTTCTCAATGGAACCAGTCTAGACCGAATTTCCCAACCTCAAATTCCAGGCTAGTAGGCACCCACAACTACCAACAAATTCTTTGGTCAATGCTATTTGTTGCTGTAGCTGTTTATGGTCCGATCAGCGACATATCCAAACAAACCGCAAACCCTTGTTGAGGGCATCAACAAGTACCAGCAAATTCTTTGGTCTTTCCTGTTTGTTAGTTTGTCTGTTTACGATCCAATCAGCAACATAACCAACAACATAACCAACAAATTCTTCACTCATTTCTCCTCGTTGCTGTGGCCGTTTATGATCCGATCATCCGATCCGATAACCAACAACCAACAACATAACTTGACCCTTCACTGCTTACATTGGTTCATAGTTTTTTATAAAGTGAACCTCCGCCCACAAATGTTTCAACATCAGAGACAAGAGGTGAAGAATTCATCATATTAATAAATTACATGTGTATTTGTGTTCTGTGGCTTGCATCATTCAACTGAAATGAGGAACTAAATACAGCTGGCATTACTTTCTGCTCATGTCCATTTGAGGCGCAATAAAGGAGAGGGATATAGAGTAGTCACAGATGCACTGGACGCCAGCTGTCCTACCTCGGAGGCAGCGGTCATCGGCCACTGCTGCAGGTGGTGGAGCTGCTGCCAGAGCTGGAGCCGCTGGAGCCGCGGTCCTCATAGATGGAAATCTCAATCTGGCACGCGGCGTTAAAGA